>NC_052329.1:13764470-13919470 GCF_016432855.1 Salvelinus namaycush
GGCCTGCTCCATTTCTTCTCCCAACTGTAGGGCCTGCTCCACTCCTTCTCCCAACAGTAGGGCCTGCTCCACTTCTTCTCCCAACTGTAGGGCCTGCTCCACTCCTTCTCCCAACAGTAGGGCCTGCTCCACTCCTTCTCCCAACAGTAGGGCCTGCTCCACTCCTTCTCCCAACAGTAGGGCCTGCTCCACTCCTTCTCCCAACAGTAGGGCCTGCTCCACTTCTTCTCCCAACTGTAGGGCCTGCTCCACTCCTTCTCCCAACAGTAGGGCCTGCTCCACTCCTTCTCCCAACAGTAGGGCCTGCTCCACTCCTTCTCCCAACAGTAGGGCCTGCTCCACTCCTTCTCCCAACAGTAGGGCCTTCTCCACTCCTTCTCCCAACAGTAGGGCCTGCTCCACTCCTTCTCCCAACAGTAGGGCCTGCTCCACTCCTTCTCCCAACAGTAGGGCCTGCTCCACTCCTTCTCCCAACAGTAGGGCCTGCTCCACTTCTTCTCCCAACTGTAGGGCCTGCTCCACTCCTTCTCCCAACAGTAGGGCCTGCTCCACTCCTTCTCCCAACAGTAGGGCCTGCTCCACTCCTTCTCCCAACAGTAGGGCCTGCTCCACTCCTTCTCCCAACAGTAGGGCCTGCTCCACTCCTTCTCCCAACAGTAGGGCCTGCTCCACTCCTTCTCCCAACAGTAGGGCCTGCTCCACTCCTTCTCCCAACAGTAGGGCCTGCTCCACTCCTTCTCCCAACAGTAGGGCCTGCTCCACTCCTTCTCCCTACAGTAGGGCCTGCTCCACTCCTTCTCCCAACAGTAGGGCCTGCTCCACTCCTTCTCCCAACAGTAGGGCCTGCTCCACTCCTTCTCCCTACAGTAGGGCCTGCTCCACTCCTTCTCCCAACAGTAGGGCCTGCTCCACTCCTTCTCCCAACAGTAGGGCCTGCTCCACTCCTTCTCCCAACAGTAGGGCCTGCTCCACTCCTTCTCCCAACAGTAGGGCCTGCTCCACTTCTTCTCCCAACTGTAGGGCCTGCTCCACTCCTTCTCCCAACAGTAGGGCCTGCTCCACTCCTTCTCCCAACAGTAGGGCCTGCTCCACTCCTTCTCCCAACAGTAGGGCCTGCTCCACTCCTTCTCCCAACAGTAGGGCCTTCTCCACTCCTTCTCCCAACAGTAGGGCCTGCTCCACTCCTTCTCCCAACAGTAGGGCCTGCTCCACTCCTTCTCCCAACAGTAGGGCCTGCTCCACTCCTTCTCCCAACAGTAGGGCCTGCTCCACTTCTTCTCCCAACTGTAGGGCCTGCTCCACTCCTTCTCCCAACAGTAGGGCCTGCTCCACTCCTTCTCCCAACAGTAGGGCCTGCTCCACTCCTTCTCCCAACAGTAGGGCCTGCTCCACTCCTTCTCCCAACAGTAGGGCCTGCTCCACTCCTTCTCCCAACAGTAGGGCCTGCTCCACTCCTTCTCCCAACAGTAGGGCCTGCTCCACTCCTTCTCCCAACAGTAGGGCCTGCTCCACTCCTTCTCCCAACAGTAGGGCCTGCTCCACTCCTTCTCCCTACAGTAGGGCCTGCTCCACTCCTTCTCCCAACAGTAGGGCCTGCTCCACTCCTTCTCCCAACAGTAGGGCCTGCTCCACTCCTTCTCCCTACAGTAGGGCCTGCTCCACTCCTTCTCCCAACAGTAGGGCCTGCTCCACTCCTTCTCCCAACAGTAGGGCCTGCTCCACTCCTTCTCCCAACAGTAGGGCCTGCTCCACTCCTTCTCCCAACAGTAGGGCCTGCTCCACTCCTTCTCCCAACAGTAGGGCCTGCTCCACTCCTTCTCCCAACAGTAGGGCCTGCTCCACTCCTTCTCCCAACAGTAGGGCCTGCTCCACTTCTTCTCCCAACTGTAGGGCCTGCTCCACTCCTTCTCCCAACAGTAGGGCCTGCTCCACTCCTTCTCCCAACAGTAGGGCCTGCTCCACTCCTTCTCCCAACAGTAGGGCCTGCTCCACTCCTTCTCCCAACAGTAGGGCCTGCTCCACTCCTTCTCCCAACAGTAGGGCCTGCTCCACTCCTTCTCCCAACAGTAGGGCCTGCTCCACTCCTTCTCCCAACAGTAGGGCCTGCTCCACTCCTTCTCCCTACAGTAGGGCCTGCTCCACTCCTTCTCCCAACAGTAGGGCCTGCTCCACTCCTTCTCCCAACAGTAGGGCCTGCTCCACTCCTTCTCCCTACAGTAGGGCCTGCTCCACTCCTTCTCCCAACAGTAGGGCCTGCTCCACTCCTTCTCCCAACAGTAGGGCCTGCTCCACTCCTTCTCCCAACAGTAGGGCCTGCTCCACTCCTTCTCCCAACAGTAGGGCCTGCTCCACTCCTTCTCCCAACAGTAGGGCCTGCTCCACTCCTTCTCCCAACAGTAGGGCCTGCTCCACTTCTTCTCCCAACTGTAGGGCCTGCTCCACTCCTTCTACCAACAGTAGGGCCTGCTCCACTCCTTCTCCCAACAGTAGGGCCTGCTCCACTCCTTCTCCCAACAGTAGGGCCTGCTCCACTCCTTCTCCCAACAGTAGGGCCTTCTCCACTCCTTCTCCCAACAGTAGGGCCTGCTCCACTCCTTCTCCCAACAGTAGGGCCTGCTCCACTCCTTCTCCCAACAGTAGGGCCTGCTCCACTCCTTCTCCCAACAGTAGGGCCTGCTCCACTTCTTCTCCCAACTGTAGGGCCTGCTCCACTCCTTCTCCCAACAGTAGGGCCTGCTCCACTTCTTCTCCCAACTGTAGGGCCTGCTCCACTCCTTCTCCCAACAGTAGGGCCTGCTCCACTCCTTCTCCCAACAGTAGGGCCTGCTCCACTCCTTCTCCCAACAGTAGGGCCTGCTCCACTCCTTCTCCCAACAGTAGGGCCTGCTCCACTCCTTCTCCCAACAGTAGGGCCTGCTCCACTTCTTCTCCCAACTGTAGGGCCTGCTCCACTCCTTCTCCCAACAGTAGGGCCTGCTCCACTCCTTCTCCCAACAGTAGGGCCTGCTCCACTCCTTCTCCCAACAGTAGGGCCTGCTCCACTCCTTCTCCCAACAGTAGGGCCTTCTCCACTCCTTCTCCCAACAGTAGGGCCTGCTCCACTCCTTCTCCCAACAGTAGGGCCTGCTCCACTCCTTCTCCCAACAGTAGGGCCTGCTCCACTCCTTCTCCCAACAGTAGGGCCTGCTCCACTTCTTCTCCCAACTGTAGGGCCTGCTCCACTCCTTCTCCCAACAGTAGGGCCTGCTCCACTCCTTCTCCCAACAGTAGGGCCTGCTCCACTCCTTCTCCCAACAGTAGGGCCTGCTCCACTCCTTCTCCCAACAGTAGGGCCTGCTCCACTCCTTCTCCCAACAGTAGGGCCTGCTCCACTCCTTCTCCCAACAGTAGGGCCTGCGCTGCTTCTTCTTCCGACATTTGAAAGTGCAGTGCCCAGCTGATAATCCCCCAGACAATTGCCTCAAAACTGAACCTAAACTTGTGCCGAAACTAATTTCACACAACAACAGTTAACATAAATGAAGTAAAGTATGATGTGAGTTGATGAGCGAGGGAAAGCAAAAGAAGCATCATTATGTAATCACCAATTGTGAATGAAGAACAGCGCCATTCTATTGTACTGATCCATTGTAATTCTAATCTTAACATGGTATGTACCCTATATAAGTTCACCAAAGCAGTTTTATCAGTCTCCTCTGGGTTATTACTCTGTAGGCTACACATGGAGAGCATGCATAATTGTACATGCTGAATGGCTTTCAATCTCTTAGAAAGTATCCACATCGGGCGGCAGGCACTAGTGTCAGAGAATGTAGGGATGAGGCTTGTGTTACCTTGTTATTTCAAGGGAAGCAATGTCACCATGGACAATTTCTTCACTTCACTTCATTGGCGAACAAGTTGCTTGCAAAGAAAACAAGTCTGGCCGGTACTATGAACAAACGGGAGCTCCCTCCCTCTGGGCAAAATAAGGCACCTGCACAACCATTGTACTCCACAATGGTGCTGAAGAATGATAAGGTAGCGGGACACAATCAAGAGAAAACCGGATACTATTACGCACTACAACCAAACAAAGGTATGTCAGTGTGACAAGCAAGTGAAAGGTATGAACATTTTGTCAACTGTTAGGACAAGATATAACAGCTACATGAAATCCAACTGTTAGGACAAGAGATAACAGCTAAATGAAATCCAACTGTTAGGACAAGGGATAACAGCTACATGAAATCCAACTGTTAGGACAAGAGATAACAGCTACATGAAATCCAACTGTTAGGACAAGGGATAACAGCTACATGAATCCAACTGTTAGGACAAGGGATAACAGCTACATGAAATCCAACTGTTAGGACAAGGGATAACAGCTACATGAAATCCAACTGTTAAGACAAGGGATAACAGCTACATGAAATCCTACTGTTAGGACAAGAGATAACAGCTAAATGAAATCCAACTGTTAGGACAAGGGATAACAGCTACATGAAATCCAACTGTTAGGACAAGGGATAACAGCTACATGAAATCCAATTATTAGGACAAGGGCTAACAGCTACATGAATCCAACTGTTAGGACAAGGGATAACAGCTACATGAAATCCAACTGTTAGGACAAGGGATAACAGCTACATGAATCCAACTGTTAGGACAAGGGATAACAGCTAAATGAAATCCAACTGTTAGGACAAGAGATAACAGCTAAATGAAATCCAACTGTTAGGACAAGGGATAACAGCTACATGAATCCAACTGTTAGGACAAGAGATAACAGCTACATGAAATCCAACTGTTAGGACAAGGGATAACAGCTACATGAATCCAACTGTTAGGACAAGGGATAACAGCTACATGAAATCCAACTGTTAGGACAAGGAATAACAGCTACATGAAATCCTACTGTTAGGACAAGGGATAACAGCTACATGAATCCAACTGTTCGGACAAGGGATAACAGCTACATGAAATCCTACTGTTAGGACAAGGGATACCAGCTACATGAAATCCAACTGTTAGGACAAGGGATAACAGCTACATGAATCCAACTGTTAGGACAAGGGATAACAGCTACATGAAATCCAACTGTTAGGACAAGGGATAACAGCTACATGAATCCAACTGTTAGGACAAGGGATAACAGCTACATGAATCCAACTGTTAGGACAAGGGATAACAGCTACAATAATCCAACTGTTAGGACAAGGGATAACAGCTACACGAATCCAACTGTTAGGACAAGGGATAACAGCTACATGAATCCAACTGTTAGGACAAGGGATAACAGCTACATGAATCCAACTGTTAGGACAAGGGATAACAGCTACATGAATCCAACTGTTAGGACAAGGGATAATAGCTACATGAAATCCTACTTTTAGGACAAGGGATAACAGCTACATGAAATCCAACTGTTAGGACAAGGGATAACAGCTACATGAATCCAACTGTTAGGACAAGGGATAACAGCTACATGAAATCCAACTGTTAGGACAAGGGATAACAGCTACATGAATCCAACTGTTAGGACAAGGGATAACAGCTACATGAAATCCTACTGTTAGGACAAGGGATAACAGCTACATGAATCCAACTGTTAGGACAAGGGATAACAGCTAAATGAAATCCAACTGTTAGGACAAGGGATAACAGCTAAATGAAATCCAACTGTTAGGACAAGGGATAACAGCTAAATGAAATCCAACTGTTAGGACAAGGGATAACAGCTACATGAAATCCAACTGTTAGGACAAGGGATAACAGCTACATGAATCCAACTGTTAGGACAAGGGATAACAGCTACATTAAATCCTACTGTTAGGACAAGGGATAACAGCTACATGAATCCAACTGTTAGGACAAGGGATAACAGCTACATGAAATCCTACTGTTAGGACAAGAGATAACAGCTACATGAAATCCTACTGTTAGGACAAGGGATAACAGCTAAATGAAATCCTACTGTTAGGACAAGGGATAACAGCTACATGAATACAACTGTTCGGACAAGGGATAACAGCTACATGAAATCCAACTGTTAGGACAAGGGATAACAGCTAAATGAATCCAACTGTTAGGACAAGGGATAACAGCTACATGAATCCAACTGTTAGGACAAGGGATAACAGCTAAATGAAATCCAACTGTTAGGACAAGAGATAACAGCTACATGAATCCTACTGTTAGGACAAGAGATAACAGCTACATGAATCCAACTGTTAGGACAAGGGATAACAGCTACATGAATCCTACTGTTAGGACAAGAGATAACAGCTACATGAATCCTACTGTTAGGACAAGAGATAACAGCTACATGAATCCAACTGTTAGGACAAGGGATAACAGCTACATGAATCCTACTGTTAGGACAAGAGATAACAGCTACATGAATCCTACTGTTAGGACAAGAGATAACAGCTACATGAATCCAACTGTTAGGACAAGAGATAACAGCTACATGAATCCAACTGTTAGGACAAGAGATAACAGCTACATGAAATCCAACTGTTAGGACAAGGGATAACAGCTACATGAATCCAACTGTTAGGACAAGGGATAACAGCTACATGAAATCCAACTGTTAGGACAAGGAATAACAGCTACATGAAATCCTACTGTTAGGACAAGGGATAACAGCTACATGAAATCCAACTGTTAGGACAAGAGATAACAGCTAAATGAAATCCAACTGTTAGGACAAGGGATAACAGCTACATGAATCCTACTGTTAGGACAAGGGATAACAGCTACATGAATCCAACTGTTAGGACAAGGGATAACAGCTACATGAATCCAACTGTTCGGACAAGGGATAACAGCTACATGAAATCCTACTGTTAGGACAAGGGATACCAGCTACATGAAATCCAACTGTTAGGACAAGGGATAACAGCTACATGAATCCAACTGTTAGGACAAGGGATAACAGCTACATGAAATCCAACTGTTAGGACAAGGGATAACAGCTACATGAATCCAACTGTTAGGACAAGGGATAACAGCTACATGAATCCAACTGTTAGGACAAGGGATAACAGCTACAATAATCCAACTGTTAGGACAAGGGATAACAGCTACACGAATCCAACTGTTAGGACAAGGGATAACAGCTACATGAATCCAACTGTTAGGACAAGGGATAACAGCTACATGAAATCCAACTGTTAGGACAAGGGATAACAGCTACATGAAATCCTACTGTTAGGACAAGGGATAACAGCTACATGAATCCAACTGTTAGGACAAGGGATAACAGCTACATGAA
Source organism: Salvelinus namaycush (assembly GCF_016432855.1). Taxonomy (NCBI): domain Eukaryota; kingdom Metazoa; phylum Chordata; class Actinopteri; order Salmoniformes; family Salmonidae; genus Salvelinus; species Salvelinus namaycush. The sequence continues at coordinate 13,771,729 of NC_052329.1, forward strand.
ATCCTACTGTTAGGACAAGGGATAACAGCTACATGAAATCCAACTGTTAGGACAAGGGATAACAGCTACATGAATCCAACTGTTAGGACAAGGGATAACAGCTACATGAATCCAACTGTTAGGACAAGGGATAACAGCTACAATAATCCAACTGTTAGGACAAGGGATAACAGCTACATGAATCCAACTGTTAGGACAAGGGATAACAGCTACATGAATCCAACTGTTAGGACAAGGGATAACAGCTACATGAAATCCAACTGTTAGGACAAGGGATAACAGCTACATGAAATCCTACTGTTAGGACAAGGGATAACAGCTACATGAATCCAACTGTTAGGACAAGGGATAATAGCTACATGAAATCCTACTGTTAGGACAAGGGATAACAGCTACATGAAATCCAACTGTTAGGACAAGGGATAACAGCTACATGAATCCAACTGTTAGGACAAGGGATAACAGCTACATGAAATCCAACTGTTAGGACAAGGGATAACAGCTACATGAATCCAACTGTTAGGACAAGGGATAACAGCTACATGAAATCCTACTGTTAGGACAAGGGATAACAGCTACATGAATCCAACTGTTAGGACAAGGGATAACAGCTAAATGAAATCCAACTGTTAGGACAAGGGATAACAGCTAAATGAAATCCAACTGTTAGGACAAGGGATAACAGCTAAATGAAATCCAACTGTTAGGACAAGGGATAACAGCTACATGAAATCCAACTGTTAGGACAAGGGATAACAGCTACATGAATCCAACTGTTAGGACAAGGGATAACAGCTACATTAAATCCTACTGTTAGGACAAGGGATAACAGCTACATGAATCCAACTGTTAGGACAAGGGATAACAGCTACATGAAATCCTACTGTTAGGACAAGAGATAACAGCTACATGAAATCCTACTGTTAGGACAAGGGATAACAGCTAAATGAAATCCTACTGTTAGGACAAGGGATAACAGCTACATGAATACAACTGTTCGGACAAGGGATAACAGCTACATGAAATCCAACTGTTAGGACAAGGGATAACAGCTACATGAATCCAACTGTTAGGACAAGGGATAACAGCTACATGAATCCAACTGTTAGGACAAGGGATAACAGCTACATGAAATCCAACTGTTAGGACAAGAGATAACAGCTACATGAATCCTACTGTTAGGACAAGAGATAACAGCTACATGAATCCAACTGTTAGGACAAGGGATAACAGCTACATGAATCCTACTGTTAGGACAAGAGATAACAGCTACATGAATCCTACTGTTAGGACAAGAGATAACAGCTACATGAATCCAACTGTTAGGACAAGGGATAACAGCTACATGAATCCTACTGTTAGGACAAGAGATAACAGCTACATGAATCCTACTGTTAGGACAAGAGATAACAGCTACATGAATCCTACTGTTAGGACAAGAGATAACAGCTACATGAATCCAACTGTTAGGACAAGGGATAACAGCTACATGAATCCTACTGTTAGGACAAGAGATAACAGCTACATGAATCCTACTGTTAGGACAAGAGATAACAGCTACATGAATTCTACTGTTAGGACAAGAGATAACAGCTACATGAATCCAACTGTTAGGACAAGAGATAACAGCTACATGAAATCCAACTGTTAGGACAAGAGTTAACAGCTACATGAAATCCAACTGAAGCCGTGGCATGAAGATGCGCACAAGCAGGAGCTGACAATAATGGACTATTTTTGACTGCTGTCATATCAACTCTTATATTCATTATAATGCCATTATTGAGTTTCACTATTTATCAAGGCCACTTTGCACGGATAATGATGTTTAGGCTACTGATGTTTTCATCATTTGACCGTGCTTCTTGGGGGTTTGGGTATTTTATATTTGATTTTGTTTTTATAAAAATAAGCTGTTACCATGTTCAAAGTCATATGCTTTCTGTTTCACAGTTGTTACAAAGGCACTCCACAAATAAAATTGATTGAACACTGGAATTATTATAATTATTTTTTTTACATATAGCCTACAGTAACATAAACTAATGAAAATGCTAATATGTTATTTGAAATAAAATAAAAATCATATTCTAATGTTACCCAAGGCCTTCATAAACACAATCTAATGATTATTTTTGCGATAGCTTATATTGAATATATGAATTACACTGTTAGAATGTTGCAGTCCATCGATGCCCAGTGGTTCTAGTGTTAAGTAACGCTCTATCTTATGTAACCATACCAAATGTAACATATCGTACTGATTTGCGTGGCCCAAATGTACGTTTACTATGTTATGTCTAGTCTATGAGACCAGGAGGTCACTCTGGGCTTCCTGTTGCAGTAGGCTGAGCTGAGGGCCGATTTACTTTACAGCAGATGCTCAGGGATCACACTCCGCTCTTTAGTTTATGTTGGACCACATATCCACATCGCTATTTATGGGCAGGGTGTTTGTCAAGCTCTTTATACATGTGCAGGTAGGATAAACTACTCCTAGAGGGCTCATAAAATGGACCGGTGTCCACATTCCACATGTTCTGTTGTCAGTGTGCTCATGCTGGGGAGGTGTATCTTGGTTGGATGCCCTCATTACCAAACAAGCACAGGAAGACATGGTTGGTTTCTCTCCACCACAGGGAGCCCTGATATTACAGAACACCACAATGGAGTCATTGTGACATCCCAGCGCCCTCTTTCATCCTCTGCGTCCTCCTCTCCGTGCCTCCTTCCCGCCTTCCCTTCATCCTGAAGTTCTGCTCAATGTCTCTCCAATGTGATGTAACACATAATTTGTATCCCTGTCGTAGATACTGTGAATGAGGACAGAGCTGTTTTTTCTCAGGCGGTGAGAGAGTGAGCCTGTCCATGGCTCTGACTCTGGCTTTATGTTCATAATTGGGCCATGGAGGCTGGCACTGAACATGTGGCCCTAGAGACTGAAGGAAAATGTCTGGACTTCCTCAGGTATAATATCAGTGTGTTTCCATAGTGGAGCCCTTCTCCAAGTCAAACATCTTCAGATAGTGTCAATAATATGATCTCTCTCTCTCTCTCTCTCTCGCTCTCGCTCTCGCTCTCTCTCTCTCTCTCTCTCTCTCTCTCTCTCTCTCTCTCTCTCTCTCTCTCTCTCTCTCTCTCTCTCTCTCTCTCTCTCTCTCTCTCTCTCTCTCTCTCTCTCTCTCTCTCTCTCTCTCTCTCTCTCTCTCTCTCTCTCTCTCTCTCTCTCTCTCTCTCTCTCTCTCTCTTCAAATGGCTTTATTGGTATGGGAAGCATATGTTTACATTGCAAAAGCAAGTGAAATAGATAAACAAAAGTGAAATAAACAATAAAAAATTAACAGTAAACATTACAACTTTCAAAGGAATATAGACATTTCAAAAGTCATATTATGTCTCTGTACAGTGTTATAACAATGTGCAAACAGTGAAAGTACAAAAGGGAAAATAACATAAATATGGGTTGTATTTACAATGATGTTTGTTCTTCACTGGTTACCCTTTTCTTGTGGCAACAGGTCACACATCTTGCTGCTGTGATGGCACACTGGTATTTCACCCAATAGATATGGCGGTTTATCAAAATTGATTTGTTTTCGAATTCTTTGTGGGTCTGTGTAATCTGAGGGAAGTATGTGTCTCTGATATGGTCATACATTTGGCAGAAGGTTAGGAAGTGCAGTTTAGTTTCCACCTAAGTTTATGGACAGTGGGCACATCACCCGTTCTGCCAGTCACATTCTGTTAAATGTCCCCAAAGCACACACATCCCTGGGTCGCTCGTCTTTTCAGTTCGCTGCAGCTAGCGACTGGAACAAGCTGCAAAAAACAGACACATACTGACAGTTGTGGCTGCTTTGCGTGATGTATTGTTGTCTCTACCTTCTTGCCTCTGTGCTGTTGTCTGTGCCCAATAATGTTTGTACCATATTTTGTGCTGCTTACCATGTTGTGCTGCTGGCATGTTGTGTTGCTACCATGTTGTTGTCATGTGGGGTTGCTACCATGCTGTTGTCATGTGTTGCTACCATGCTGTTGTCATGTGTTTCTGCCATGCTATGTTGTTGTCTTAAGTCTCTCTTTATGTAGTGTTGTGGTGTCTCTCTTGTCATGATGTGTGTTTTGCCCTATATTTTTATTTTTAATCACAGCCCCTGATCCTCGCAGGAGGCCTTTTGCCTTTTGGTAGGCCATCAATGTAAATACGAATTTGTTCTTAACTGACTTGCCTAGTTAAATAAAGGTTAAATAAAACATGTTTTAAAAAATATATATACAGTATATATACATCCTCTCTTCTTTTGAGAGCCAGGTCTGCCTACGGCGGCCAGTCTCAATAGCAAGACTATCGCTCTCTCTCTCTCTCTCTCTCTCTCTCGCTCTCTCGCTCTCTCGCTCTCTCGCTCTCTCGCTCTCTCTCTCTTTCAATCTTCAATGAGCCTGGTTGCTTGCTACAGGATCTCAGTATTCTCCTCACTGAACTGAGAAAAGTTGAACTGCTCACAGACTGACTCCCAGTCCCTCAAGGACCTAGCTGAGTGACTTATGGATTTGTGCTGTATGTGTTGGCAGCCAGAAACGAGAGGCCCATATCCAAACAGAACACAGGACCTTGACCAGAGCTAAACCAAGGGACGGCAGCCGACGGCCAAACGTGGAAATATGGGCTAGTTTGGTAAGCAGTAAAAAGATACATGCCACAAACAGCCTGTCTCTATTCTAAACACATACAAACGAACTACAGTGGGCAGTTCGATAGAGGAAAGATAGGTTATAAGATTGAGGTAAACTATTCTGGGACTGGCTTGGTGTATCATTCAATGATGATTGCCCAAGTACTGTAAGCCCCACAATCGTTTTTCTGTAGGTTAGTATAGGTTAGTATAGGGTAGTGTAGGTTAGTATAGGTTAGTATAGGTAAGGCCCTGATCTCTGCAGGGTACAGGGATTCTATTTCATCGCTGAAACATGTAATACTTCTGTCTCTGTCTGTGTTTCCTATGTATTTGCAAAGGCACAAAGGATGGCATTGTACAAGAGGGACATATCTGTGTTTTCTTCTCCTTGTAAAGGTCTTCAGTGCTGCAGTGCTGCAGTGGGACAGATACAATTTCTCTTTATACCCACAACAATCACTGGTCTATTGTTCCCAGAAGGCCGTTCTGTTTTCTAGCTCTTGTCAAGAAAAGTGATGAACAGAAGAAAACAAGTTAATTGCAGTGTAACAGTAAACCAACATGACAGAGTCTGCTTATTTCTTCCCTTGCTTCTGCCTCAACTTCCTCAAATACAAATCCTTTTAATGTTTTTGCTTGTTCTGCCACTCCTTTTATCTTCTGATCTTAAAAGTGCACTGGTCCACCAGCAGTTACCACTGTAATCAAATCTAGGTTTATTTCAATTTGTGGTAGAGTGTGCGTGTGTAGGCTGTACTGTGTATGGGTTGGTTTGGTAATGTTATAAAGACATTAGTACCCTCCATTCAGGCAATCAACATCAGATTTTAAATACTCTTGAGCTGTTAACCCATAATACATGTTGAAGAGTAAACAGCCTATATACTGTATTTCAATGACATCCCATTGCTTTGAACTGTGGGTCGATAGAAAACGTTGAATTTTTTGGGGTGGCTGTGTGAGAGATGAGAAAGACAGAACATAGGCCTACAGGACAGGGTACATGGTAAATGAAAGCCTGACTGTTTTGTGTAAGCCCCGTGGGGTTAGTGGTGTTGACGAACAATATCCTGAACCCTCTGTTCCAGATCCCTTCATGGCTCCTAAGTGGCTTTCTGCCATATAACCTCTTTTCTCCCTGCGTCTCTCTGTCAACCCACTACTTACACAGGTTCCCCGCTATGACAGCTGTCCATTCATCAAACATGACCGGCTCAGATAGATGGAGGACAAATAAAAGTGACTTGTCTCTGTTGACTATAGTCAGGATGAATGGTTTTAGCTTCAGGCCCTGCAGGCTCGGAGCAGTAGGTTTTGCTAAGCAGCACCGCGGGCTCTTTTTTGGTCCATGTTTTTATCTGAAAGCGCCTGAAGGCTCTTTTTGGTCCCTGTTTTTACCTGAAAGCGCCCGAAGGCTCTTTTTGGTCCCTGTTTTTATCTGAAAGCGCCCGAAGGCTCTTTTTGGTCCCTGTTTTTATCTGAAAGCGCCCGAAGGCTCTTTTTGGTCCCTGTTTTTATCTGAAAGCGCCCGAAGGCTCTTTTTGGTCCCTGTTTTTATCTGAAAGCGCCTGAAGGCTCTTTTTGATCCCTGTTTGTATCTGAAAGCGTCTGAAGGCCGAAGCTTCTCTGAACCCATGTAGACCCACAACCATACACAGGATATGAGCTCATCGATGTATGAATCAGAGACAGGAAAGTACCACAGTGTTCTGTTTACTCTTCCCCTCCCCTCTTCCTTCCACTCCTCCCCTCCTGCCCTCTCAATCATTTATTTCACTCCTTATCATGTTGGAGTAGTCTAATATTGACCTAGTGGGAGAGGCCTTAGGCAGCGCCCAGTGGCCCACAGTACAGAGACTAGATCCTGACTGCAGGTCATTGTTAGCTGCTCTCATTAGGCCCTTAGCTGACTCCATGGCCAGAGGTTAAGCTTCCTAAGGCTGGGCAGACTTGACTAATGCATTCTCTACTAATGACTAGGGAAGTACCCTTTTAACACTTGTGAGACAAGAAGGATTATTTCTGAACTGTCCTGGAAAACAATAAAGATACATATCTCCCTTAGCCTCTAGTTTCAAACACTGACTGACTTGTTACTTTACCTTTATTTAACTAGGCAAGTCAGTTAAGAACAAATTATTATTTACAACGACGGCCTACCCCAGCCAACACTGGGCCAATTGTGCGCCGCCCTATGGGACTCCCAATCACAGCCGGATGTGATGCAGCCTGGATCAGTGATGCCTCTTGCACTGAGATGCAGTGCCTTAGACCGCTGCGCCACTCGGGTGCCCAAACATTTAAAAAAGATATCCTATTTTTGCTACTGTCAGTATTATTGAGGACACATATAGTGTCTGAGCCTTTGGGTACCTGACATCAGCTCTCTATTGTCTAAAAGGAAGTCCAGCTCCCCTCAGCTTTACTATAATGAGCAGAATTTTAATTTCTACCCAGACAGTCAGTCAGATGGCTGAGACACAGACAAATGAGACGTGTTCCAAGACGGCCTGTCAATAAATACCTGTAGAAAATGAAAGGACGTACGTTGAATGTGATGAACATCTAAATCCAGCTGCAGTCTATGCAGGGGACTATGTGTATGCATATGCAGCATGTGTTTTACTTACAACAGTGTTGAAGATTTAGGGTACCAGTGTATTTGTTTATTCTGATCCCTGCCCTCCAAAGACTGTCTGAGAGAGAGAGAGAGAGAAGGACTGGCCCATGTTAGAGAGAGAGAGAGAGAGAAAAGGACTGGCCCATGTCAGACAAAGAGAGAGAGAAAAGGACTGGCCCATGTCAGACAAAGAGAGAGAGAAACAGAGAGAGAGAAGGACTGGCCCATGTCAGACAAAGATAGAGAGAGAAACAGAGAGAGAGAAGGACTGGCCCATGTCAGACAAAGAGAGAGAGAGAAACAGAGAGAGAGAGAAGGACTGGCCCATGTCAGACAAAGAGAGAGAGAGAAACAGAGCGAGAGAAGGACTGGCCCATGTCAGACAAAGAGAGAGAGAAGGACTGGCCCATGTCAGAGAGAGAGAGAGAGAAACAGAGAGATTGAAGGACTGGCCCATGTCAGACAAAGAGAGAGAGAGAAACAGAGAGTGAGAAGGACTGGCCCGTGTCAGAGAGAGAGAGAGAGAGAGAGAAACAGAGAGATTGAAGGACTGGCCCATGTCAGAGAGAGAGAGAGAGAGAAACAGAGAGAGAGAAGGACTGGCCCATGTCAGACAAAGAGAGAGAGAGAAACAGAGAGAGAGAATGACTGGCCCATGTCAGACAAAGAGAGAGAGAAGGACTGGCCCATGTCAGAGAGAGAGAGAGAGAAACAGAGAGATTGAAGGACTGGCCCATGTCAGACAAAGAGAGAGAGAAACAGAGAGTGAGAAGGACTGGCCCATGTCAGACAAAGAGAGAGAGAAACAGAGAGAGAGAAGGACTGGCCCATGTCAGACAAAGAGAGAGAGAAGGACTGGCCCATGTCAGACAAAGAGAGAGAGAGAAACAGAGAGAGAGAAGGACTGGCCCATGTCAGACAAAGAGAGAGAGAGAAACAGAGAGTGAGAAGGACTGGCCCATGTCAGACAAAGAGAGAGAGAGAAACAGAGAGAGAGAAGGACTGGCCCATGTCAGACAAAGAGAGAGAGAAGGACTGGCCCATGTCAGACAAAGAGAGAGAGAAGGACTGGCCCATGTCAGAGAAAGAGAGAGAGAGAAACAGAGAGAGAGAAGGACTGGCCCATGTCAGACAAAGAGAGAGAGAGAAACAGAGAGAGAGAAGGACTGGCCCATGTCAGACAAAGAGAGAGAGAAGGACTGGCCCATGTCAGACAAAGAGAGAGAGAGAAACAGAGAGAGAGAAGGACTGGCCCATGTCAGACAAAGAGAGAGAGAAGGACTGGCCCATGTCAGACAAAGAGAGAGAGAGAAACAGAGAGAGAGAAGGACTGGCCCATGTCAGACAAAGAGAGAGAGAAGGACTGGACCATGTCAGACAAAGAGAGAGAGAGAAACAGAGAGAGAGAAGGACTGGCCCATGTCAGACAAAGAGAGAGAGAGAGAAACAGAGAGTGAGAAGGACTGGCCCATGTCAGACAAAGAGAGAGAGAGAGAAACAGAGAGTGAGAAGGACTGGCCCGTGTCAGAGAGAGAGAGAGAGAGAGAGAAACAGAGAGATTGAAGGACTGGCCCATGTCAGAGAGAGAGAGAGAGAAACAGAGAGAGAGAAGGACTGGCCCATGTCAGACAAAGAGAGAGAGAGAAACAGAGAGAGAGAATGACTGGCCCATGTCAGACAAAGAGAGAGAGAAGGACTGGCCCATGTCAGAGAGAGAGAGAGAGAAACAGAGAGATTGAAGGACTGGCCCATGTCAGACAAAGAGAGAGAGAAACAGAGAGTGAGAAGGACTGGCCCATGTCAGACAAAGAGAGAGAGAGAAACAGAGAGAGAGAAGGACTGGCCCATGTCAGACAAAGAGAGAGAGAAGGACTGGCCCATGTCAGACAAAGAGAGAGAGAGAGAGAGAAACAGAGAGAGAGAAGGACTGGCCCATGTCAGACAAAGAGAGAGAGAAGGACTGGCGCATGTCAGACAAAGAGAGAGAGAGAAACAGAGAGTGAGAAGGACTGGCCCTTGTCAGACAAAGAGAGAGAGAGAGAAACAGAGAGAGAGAAGGACTGGCCCATGTCAGACAAAGAGAGAGAGAAACAGAGAGTGAGAAGCACTGGCCCATGTCAGACAAAGAGAGAGAGAAGGACTGGCCCATGTCAGACAAAGAGAGAGAGAAGGACTGGCCCATGTCAGACAAAGAGAGAGAGAGAAACAGAGAGAGAGAAGGACTGGCCCATGTCAGACAAAGAGAGAGAGAAGGACTGGCCCATGTCAGACAAAGAGAGAGAGAGAAACAGAGAGAGAGAAGGACTGGCCCATGTCAGACAAAGAGAGAGAGAGAGAAACAGAGAGTGAGAAGGACTGGCCCATGTCAGACAAAGAGAGAGAGAGAGAAACAGAGAGAGAGAAGGACTGGCCCATGTCAGACAAAGAGAGAGAGAAGGACTGGCCCATGTCAGACAAAGAGAGAGAGAGAGAAACAGAGAGTGAGAAGGACTGGCCCATGTCAGACAAAGAGAGCGAGAGAGAAACAGAGAGAGAGAAGGACTGGCCCATGTCAGACAAAGAGAGAGAGAGAGAAACAGAGAGTGAGAAGGACTGGCCCATGTCAGACAAAGAGAGCGAGAGAGAAACAGAGAGAGAGAAGGACTGGCCCATGTCAGACAAAGAGAGAGAGAGAAACAGAGAGAGAGAAGGACTGGCCCATGTCAGACAAAGAGAGAGAAAGAAACAGAGAGTGAGAAGGACTGGCCCATGTCAGACAAAGAGAGAGAGAGAGAAACAGAGAGAGAGAAGGACTGGCCCATGTCAGACAAAGAGAGAGAGAAGGACTGGCCCATGTCAGACATAGAGAGAGAGAGAAACAGAGAGAGAGAAGGACTGGCCCATGTCAGACAAAGAGAGAGAGAAAAACAGAGAGTGAGAAGGACTGGCCCATGTCAGACAAAGAGAGAGAGAGAGAAACAGAGAGAGAGAAGGACTGGCCCGTGTCAGACAAAGAGAGAGAGAAGGACTGGCCCATGTCAGACAAAGAGAGAGAGAGAAACAGAGAGAGAGAAGGACTGGCCCATGTCAGACAAAGAGAGAGAGAAGGACTGGCCCATGTCAGACAAAGAGAGAGAGAAGGACTGGCCCATGTCAGACAAAGAGAGAGAGAAGGACTGGCCCATGTCAGACAAAGAGAGAGAGAGAAACAGAGAGAGAGAAGGACTGGCCCATGTCAGACAAAGAGAGAGAGAAGGACTGGCCCATGTCAGACAAAGAGAGAGAGAGAAACAGAGAGAGAGAAGGACTGGCCCATGTCAGACAAAGAGAGAGAGAAGGACTGGCCCATGTCAGACAAAGAGAGAGAGAGAAACAGAGAGAGAGAAGGACTGGCCCATGTCAGACAAAGAGAGAGAGAAGGACTGGCCCATGTCAGACAAAGAGAGAGAGAGAAACAGAGAGAGAGAAAGACTGGCCCATGTCAGACAAAGAGAGAGAGAGAAACAGAGAGAGAGAAGGACTGGCCCATGTCAGACAAAGAGAGCGAGAGAAACAGAGAGAGAGAAGGACTGGCCCATGTCAGACAAAGAGAGAGAGAAGGACTGGCCCATGTCAGACAAAGAGAGAGAGAGAAACAGAGAGAGAGAAGGACTGGCCCATGTCAGACAAAGAGAGAGAGAAGGACTGGCCCATGTCAGACAAAGAGAGAGAGAAACAGAGAGAGAGAAGGACTGGCCCATGTCAGACAAAGAGAGAGAGAGAAACAGAGAGAGAGAAGGACTGGCCCATGTCAGACAAAGAGAGAGAGAGAAACAGAGAGAGAGAAGGACTGGCCCATGTCAGACAAAGAGAGAGAGAGAAACAGAGAGAGAGAAGGACTGGTCCATGTCAGACAAAGAGAGAGAGAAGGACTGGCCCATGTCAGACAAAGAGAGAGAGAGAAACAGAGAGAGAGAAGGACTGGCCCATGTCAGACAAAGAGAGAGAGAGAAACAGAGAGAGAGAAGGACTGGCCCATGTCAGACAAAGAGAGAGAGAGAAACAGAGAGAGAGAAGGACTGGCCCATGTCAGACAAAGAGAGAGAGAGAAACAGAGAGAGAGAAGGACTGGCCCATGTCAGACAAAGAGAGAGAGAGAAACAGAGAGAGAGAAGGACTGGCCCATGTCAGACAAAGAGAGAGAGAAGGACTGGCCCATGTCAGACAAAGAGAGAGAGAAGGACTGGCCCATGTCAGACAAAGAGAGAGAGAAGGACTGGCCCATGTCAGAGAAAGGATTCACTCTGGTGCCTTATTGATTCCCTCCCTCCCTCCCTCCCTCCCTCCCTCCCTCCCTCCCTCCCTCCCTCCCTCCCTCTCTTCCATCTATCCATTCATCCAGCCCTCGCTCTCTCAGTTAGACCTGAGATGAGCATGCTCCCCACAGACCAGCCGCGAGGCTGCAGTCAGTCAGTCAGTCTGTCCGTCTCCAGCTGGGCTTGGCAGTAAGAGGCGTAGATTTCTCCCGGGGCTGGGGAACACGGTAGATACTGTTACAAGAGGAAGAAAAAACTTAGTGTTACTAGATACGAGTGAAATCTAATCTGTTGACTTGCCTTTGGGCTATAATATATTTTCCACTGCAACAGAGAATGTCAGAATTGTAATTATACAAAGCCCAACAGTTAGATGTATAGGTATTTTGGTGCTTCATAAGCAGCCTATGTGATATGTTTTTACAAGGACCAGCTTGCTAGCCGGAGCACTTAACATTTACACTGCTAGGTTTCAGACATCATGTTTTACTGTTAATGTTTTCATCATTGACTTACAGTAGGGTATGTACTTAGGTCTGTTAGCTCTATTCACACACTCAGGGCAGTGATGTTATGGGGTTTGAGTCATATGGTCAGCAGTGTATGGGGTTTGAGTCATATGGTCAGTAGTGTATGGGGTTTGAGTCATATGGTCAGCAGTGTATGGGGTTTGAGTCATATGGTCAGCAGTGTATGGGGTTTGAGATATGGTCAGCAGTGTATGGGGTTTGAGTCATATGGTCAGCAGTGTATGGGGTTTGAGATATGGTCAGCAGTGTATGGGGTTTGAGTCATATGGTCAGCAGTGTATGGGGTTTGAGTCATATGGTCAGCAGTGTATGGGGTTTGAGTCATATGGTCAGCGGTGTATGGGGTTTGAGTCATATGGTCAGCAGTGTATGGGGTTTGAGATATGGTCAACAGTGTATGGGGTTTGAGTCATATGGTCAGCAGTGTATGGGGTTTGAGTCATATGGTCAGCAGTGTATGGGGTTTGAGATATGGTCAGCAGTGTATGGGGTTTGAGTCATATGGTCAGTAGTGTATGGGGTTTGAGATATGGTCAGCAGTGTATGGGGTTTGAGTCATATGGTCAGCAGTGTATGGGGTTTGAGTCATATGGTCAGCAGTGTATGGGGTTTGAGTCATATGGTCAGCAGTGTATGTGGTTTGAGTCATATGGTCAGCGGTGTATGGGGTTTGAGTCATATGGTCAGCAGTGTATGGGGTTTGAGATATGGTCAGCAGTGTATGGGGTTTGAGTCATATGGTCAGCAGTGTATGGGGTTTGAGTCATATGGTCAGCAGTGTATGGGGTTTGAGTCATATGGTCAGCAGTGTATGGGGTTTGAGTCATATGGTCAGCAGTGTATGGGGTTTGAGTCATATGGTCAGCAGTGTATGGGGTTTGAGTCATATGGTCAGCAATGTATGGTAAAGTGCCTCTCATACAGTATAGTTACCCTTCTGTCAGATTGTGTCCTGTGTGGCAGCGTCCTGGTGTGTGTGATGAGCGGGTGTGTGGCAGCGTCCTGGTGTGTGGCAGCATTCTGGTGTGTGGCAACGTCCTGGTGTGTGTGTGACAACGTCCTGGTGTGTGGCAACGTCCTGGTGTGTGGCAACGTCCTGGTGTGTGTGTGGCAGCGTCCTGGTGTGTGTGTGTGGCAGCGTCCTGGTGTGTGTGTGGCAGCGTCCTGGTGTGTGTGTGGCAGCGTCCTGGTGTGTGTGTGTGGCAGCGTCCTGGTGTGTGTGTGGCAGCGTCCTGGTGTGTGTGTGGCAGCGTCCTGGTGTGTGTGTGGCAGCGTCCTGGTGTGTGTGTGGCAGCGTCCTGGTGTGTGTGTGGCAGCGTCCTGGTGTGTGTGTGGCAGCGTCCTGGTGTGTGTGTGGCAGCGTCCTGGTGTGTGTAGCAGATGGCAGGGAGCGCAGGCCGTCTAAATCAGCTCTCAGATGTCCAAACCAACATTCCCTCTGCACATCAAAGGCTTGCGGGCATTGACACACTGCCTGCCTTTAAGTTGGTGTGTATCTGAGTCAATCTAAAACGAGCAGAGGAAGAGCGAGGCGAGAAAACAATGTCCTTAAACAAACCTGGAATTAGGAGTCCACAGCTTCTGCTGGTTCCCTGTGAGGCTCCCCTGGTGTTTTCTCCAGCAGTGGGACAGATGTAAGACCCACATCAGGTTTTATTGCACTGGGGTGTGTGTGTAGTGTAGTGTAGTGTGTAGGGTAGCTGAGGGTAGATTATAGTAGGAAGAGGTAGGGTAGCTTAGGGTAGCTGAGTGTAGGGTGGAATAGTTAGGGTAGGGTAGTGTAGGGTAGATTAGTTAGGGTAGTGTAGGGTAGAATAGTTAGGGTAGGGTAGAATAGTTAGGGTAGTGTAGGGTAGAATAGTTAGGGTAGAGTAGTGTAGGGTAGAATAGTTAGGGTAGGGTAGTGTAGGGTAGAATAGTTAGGGTAGGGGTAGTGTAGGGTAGAATAGTTAGGGTAGGGTAGTGTAGGGTGGAATAGTTAGGGTCGGGTAGTGTAGGGTAGAATAGTTAGGGTAGGGTGGTGTAGGGTAGAATAGTTAGGGTCGGGTAGTGTAGGGTAGAATAGTTAGGGTAGTGTAGGGTAGAATAGTTAGGGTGCGGAGAGAGAGAGACAGAGAGAGAGAGAGAGAGAGAGAGAGAGAGAGAGAGAGCGAGAGAGAGAGAGAGAGAGAGAGAGAGAGAGAGAGAGAGAGAGAGAGAGAGAGAGAGACAAGGCAAGAAGGGCATTCTATGCCATCAAAAGGAACATACATTTCAACATACCAATTAGGATCTGGCTAAAAATACTTGAATCAGTCATAGAGCCCATTGCCCTTTATGGTTGTGAGGTCTGGGGTCTGCTCACCAACCAAAACTTCACAAAATGGGACAAACACCAAATTGAGACTCTGCATGCAGAATTCTGCAAAAATATCCTCCGGGTACAACGTAGAACACCAAATAATGCATGCAGAGCAGAATTAGGCCGATACCCACTAATTATCAAAATCCAGAAAAGAGCCGTTAAATTCTACAACCACCTAAAAGGAAGCGATTCCCAAACCTTCCATAACAAAGCCATCACCTACAGAGAGATGAACCTGGAGAAGAGTCCCCTAAGCAAGCTGGTCCTGGGGCTCTGTTCACAAACACAAACACACCCCACAGAGCCCCAGGACAACAGCACAATTAGACCCAACCAAATCATGAGAAAACAAAAAGATAATTACTTGACACATTGGAAAGAATTAACAAAAAAACAGAGCAAACTAGAATGCTATTTGGCCCTAAACAGAGAGTACACAGCGGCAGAATACCTGACCACTGTGACTGACCCAAACTTAAGGAAAGCTTTGACTATGTACAGACTCATTGAGCATAGCCTTGCTATTGAGAAAGGCCGCCGTAGGCAGACCTGGCTCTCAAGAGAAGACAGGCTATGTGCACACTGCCCACAAAATGAGGTGGAAACTGAGCTTCACTTCCTAACCTCCTGCCCAATGTATGACCATATTAGAGAGACATATTTCCCTCAGATTACACAGATCCACAAAGAATTCAAAAACAAATCCAATTTTGATAAACTCCCATATCTACTGGGTGAAATTCCACAGTGTGCCATCACAGCAGCACGATTTGTGACCTGTTGCCACAAGAAAAGGGCAACCAGTGAAGAACAAACACCATTGTAAATACAACCCATATTTATGGTTATTTATTTTCCCTTGTGTACTTTAACCATTTGTACATTGTTACAACACTGTATATATATAATATGACATTTGTAATGTCTTTATTGTTTTGAAACTTCTGTATGTGTAATGTTTACTGTTAATTTTTATTGTTTATTTCACTTTTGTATATTATCTACCTCACTTGCTTTGGCAATGTTAACACATGTTTCCCATGCCAATAAAGCCCCTTGAATTGAATTGAATTGAATTGAGAGACAGAGAGAGAGATAGGAGATAGGAGAGAGATGAGAGATGAGAGATGAGGAGAGAGAGAGAGAGAGAGAGAGAGAGAGAGAGAGAGAGAGAGAGAGAGAGAGAGAGAGAGAGAGAGAGAGAGAGAGAACTATTCTCATATCAGTCCTTCTTTCTCTAGCATTAAACTCTCAGAGTGCAGACCGACAGACAGGCATACAGACAGGCCCTCTAATTGCATATCCCTGTGGATCTGAAAGCCTCTCAGTCTACAGGCATACAGACATGCCCTCTAATTGCATGGTGCTGTGTGGATCTGAAAGCCTCTCAGTCTCTCTCTTCCATCTGGGCAGATGTGTGCTGGGGATGTTAATGTGTTATTTCACAGGTCATTCCCGTCCTGCTCTGGTTATATCTTGTTATATCCCTGTTATATCCCTGTTAAATCCCTGTAATATCCCTGGGATTTTCCAGTTATAATCCTGTTATAGTCCTGTTATATCCCTGTTTTGTTATATCCCTGTTTTGTTATATCCCTGTTATATTCATGTTGTATCCCTGTTATATCCCTGGTATGGCCTGCTATATCCCTGTTATGTCCCTGTTATATTCATGTTGTATCCCTGTTATATCCCTGGTATGGCCTGCTATATCCCTGTTATATCCCTGTTATATTCATGTTGTATCCCTGTTATATCCCTGGTATGGCCTGCTATATCCCTGTTATATCCCTGTTATATTCATGTTGTATCCCTGTTATATCCCTGGTATGGCCTGCTATATCCCTGTTATATCCCTGTTATATTCATGTTGTATCCCTGTTATATCCCTGGTATGGCCTGCTATATCCCTGTTATATCCCTGTTATATTCATGTTGTATCCCTGTTATATCCCTGGTATGGCCTGCTATATCCCTGTTATATCCCTGTTATATTCATGTTGTATCCCTGTTATATCCCTGGTATGGCCTGCTATATCCCTGTTATATCCCTGTTATATTCATGTTATATTCATGTTGTATCCCTGTTATATCCCTGGTATGGCCTGCTATATCCCTGTTATATCCCTGTTATATTCATGTTATATTCATGTTGTATCCCTGTTATATCCCTGGTATGGCCTGCTATATCCCTGTTATATCCCTGTTATATCCCTGTTATATTCATGTTGTATCCCTGTTATATTCCTGTTATATTGATGTTATATCCCTGTTATATTGATGTTATATTCTTGTTATATTGATGTTATATTCCTGTTATATTCCTGTTATATTCCTGTTATATTGATGTTATATTCCTGTTATATTGATGTTATATTCTTGTTATATTGATGTTATATTGATGTTATATTGATGTTATATCCCTGTTATATTGATGTTATATTCTTGTTATATTGATGTTATATTGATGTTATATTGATGTTATATCCCTGTTATATTGATGTTATATTCTTGTTATATTGATGTTATATTCCTGTTATATTCCTGTTATATTCCTGTTATATTGATGTTATATTCCTGTTATATTGATGTTATATTCCTGTTATATTCCTGTTATATTGATGTTATATTCCTGTTATATTGATGTTATATTCCTGTTATATTCCTGTTATATTCCTGTTATATTGATGTTATATTCCTGTTATATTGATGTTATATTCCTGTTATATTGATGTTATATTCTTGTTATATTGATGTTATATTCTTGTTATATTGATGTTATATTCCTGTTATATTGATGTTATATTCATGTTGTATCCCTGTTATATCCCTGGTATGGCCTGCTATATCCCTGTTATGTCCCTTATTTTCAATAACGGCCGAGGAACAGTGCCCTTGTTCAGGGGCAGAACGACAGATTTTTACCTTGTCGGCTAGGGGATTCGATCTTGCAACCTTTCAGTTACTGTTATATACCTGCTATATCCCTGTTATATTCCTGTTATATTCCTGTTATATCCCTGTTATATTCCTGTTATATTCCTGTTATATCCCTGTTATATTCCTGTTATATTGATGTTATATTCCTGTTATATTCCTGTTATATTCCTGTTATATTCCTGTTATATCCCTGTTATATTCCTGTTATATTGATGTTATATCCCTGTTATATTCCTGTTATATTCCTGTTATATTCCTGTTATATTCCTGTTATATCCCTGTTATATTCCTGTTATATTCCTGTTATATCCCTGTTATATTCCTGTTATATTGATGTTATATCCCTGGTATATTCCTGTTATATTCCTGTTATATTCCTGTTATATACCTGCTATATCCCTGTTATAGTCCTGATATATTCCTGTTATATCCCTGTTATATCCCTGTTATATTCCTGTTATATTCCTGTTATATCCCTGTTATATTCCTGTTACATTCCTGTTATATCCCTGTTATATTCCTGTTATATTGATGTTATATCCCTGTTATATTCCTGTTATATCCCTGTTATATTCCTGTTATATTGATGTTATATTCCTGTTATATTCCTGTTATGTCGATGTTAAATTCCTGTTAAATCGATGTTAGATTCCTGTTATATCTCTGTTATAGTCCTGATATATCCCTGTTATAGTCCTGATATATCCCTGTTATAGTCATGATATATCCCTGTTATATCCCTGTTATATTCCTGTTATATACCTGTTATATCTATGTTATATACCTGCTATATCCCTGTTATATTCCTGTTATATCTCTGTTATATACCTGCTATATCCCTGTTATATTCCTGTTATATTCCTGTTATATTCCTGTTATATTGATGTTATATTCTTGTTATATTGATGTTATATCCCTGTTATATTGATGTTATATTCTTGTTATATTGATGTTATATTCCTGTTATATTCCTGTTTATATTCCTGTTATATTGATGTTATATTCCTGTTATATTGATGTTATATTCTTGTTATATTGATGTTATATTCTTGTTATATTGATGTTATATTCCTGTTATATTGATGTTATATTCTTGTTATATTGATGTTATATTCTTGTTATATCCCTGTTATATCCCTGTTATATTCCTGTTATATTCCTGTTATATTCCTGTTATATTGATGTTATATTCTTGTTATATTGATGTTATATCCCTGTTATATTCCTGTTATATTCCTGTTATATTGATGTTGTATTCCTGTTATATTCCTGTTATGTCGATGTTAAATTCCTGTTAAATCGATGTTAAATTCCTGTTATATCTCTGTTATAGTCCTGATATATCCCTGTTATAGTCCTGATATATCCCTGTTATAGTCATGATATATCCCTGTTATATCCCTGTTATATTCCTGTTATATACCTGTTATATCTCTGTTATATACCTGCTATATCCCTGTTATATTCCTGTTATATTCCTGTTATATTGATGTTATATTGATGTTATATTCTTGTTATATTGATGTTATATTGATGTTATATTCCTGTTATATACCTGCTATATCCCTGTTATATTCCTGTTATATTGATGTTATATTCCTGTTATATTGATGTTATATCCCTGTTATATTGATGTTATATCCCTGTTATATTCCTGTTATATTCCTGTTATATTCCTGTTATATTGATGTTATATTCTTGTTATATACCTGTTATATTCCTGTTATATCTCTGTTATATACCTGCTATATCCCTGTTATATTCCTGTTATATTCCTGTTATATTCCTGTTATATTGATGTTATATTCTTGTTATATTGATGTTATATCCCTGTTATATTGATGTTATATTCTTGTTATATTGATGTTATATTCCTGTTATATTCCTGTTATATTCCTGTTATATTGATGTTATATTCCTGTTATATTGATGTTATATTCTTGTTATATTGATGTTATATTCTTGTTATATTGATGTTATATTCCTGTTATATTGATGTTATATTCATGTTGTATCCCTGTTATATCCCTGGTATGGCCTGCTATATCCCTGTTATGTCCCTTATTTTCAATAACGGCCGAGGAACAGTGCCCTTGTTCAGGGGCAGAACGACAGATTTTTACCTTGTCGGCTAGGGGATTCGATCTTGCAACCTTTCAGTTACTGTTATATACCTGCTATATCCCTGTTATATTCCTGTTATATTCCTGTTATATCCCTGTTATATTCCTGTTATATTCCTGTTATATCCCTGTTATATTCCTGTTATATTGATGTTATATTCCTGTTATATTCCTGTTATATTCCTGTTATATTCCTGTTATATCCCTGTTATATTCCTGTTATATTGATGTTATATCCCTGTTATATTCCTGTTATATTCCTGTTATATTCCTGTTATATTGATGTTATATCCCTGTTATATTCCTGTTATATTCCTGTTATATTCCTGTTATATACCTGCTATATCCCTGTTATAGTCCTGATATATTCCTGTTATATTCCTGTTATATCCCTGTTATATTCCTGTTATATTCCTGTTATATCCCTGTTATATTCCTGTTACATTCCTGTTATATCCCTGTTATATTCCTGTTATATTGATGTTATATCCCTGTTATATTCCTGTTATATCCCTGTTATATTCCTGTTATATTGATGTTATATTCCTGTTATATTCCTGTTATGTCGATGTTAAATTCCTGTTAAATCGATGTTAGATTCCTGTTATATCTCTGTTATAGTCCTGATATATCCCTGTTATAGTCCTGATATATCCCTGTTATAGTCATGATATATCCCTGTTATATCCCTGTTATATTCCTGTTATATACCTGTTATATCTATGTTATATACCTGCTATATCCCTGTTATATTCCTGTTATATCTCTGTTATATACCTGCTATATCCCTGTTATATTCCTGTTATATTCCTGTTATATTCCTGTTATATTGATGTTATATTCTTGTTATATTGATGTTATATCCCTGTTATATTGATGTTATATTCTTGTTATATTGATGTTATATTCCTGTTATATTCCTGTTATATTGATGTTATATTCCTGTTATATTGATGTTATATTCTTGTTATATTGATGTTATATTCTTGTTATATTGATGTTATATTCCTGTTATATTGATGTTATATTCTTGTTATATTGATGTTATATTCTTGTTATATCCCTGTTATATCCCTGTTATATTCCTGTTATATTCCTGTTATATTCCTGTTATATTGATGTTATATTCTTGTTATATTGATGTTATATCCCTGTTATATTCCTGTTATATTCCTGTTATATTGATGTTGTATTCCTGTTATATTCCTGTTATGTCGATGTTAAATTCCTGTTAAATCGATGTTAAATTCCTGTTATATCTCTGTTATAGTCCTGATATATCCCTGTTATAGTCCTGATATATCCCTGTTATAGTCATGATATATCCCTGTTATATCCCTGTTATATTCCTGTTATATACCTGTTATATCTCTGTTATATACCTGCTATATCCCTGTTCTATTCCTGTTATATTCCTGTTATATTGATGTTATATTGATGTTATATTCTTGTTATATTGATGTTATATTGATGTTATATTCCTGTTATATACCTGCTATATCCCTGTTATATTCCTGTTATATTGATGTTATATTCCTGTTATATTGATGTTATATCCCTGTTATATTGATGTTATATCCCTGTTATATTCCTGTTATATTCCTGTTATATTCCTGTTATATTGATGTTATATTCTTGTTATATCCCTGTTATATT
The DNA here is from genome assembly GCF_016432855.1 of Salvelinus namaycush. Taxonomy (NCBI): domain Eukaryota; kingdom Metazoa; phylum Chordata; class Actinopteri; order Salmoniformes; family Salmonidae; genus Salvelinus; species Salvelinus namaycush. The sequence continues at coordinate 13,792,892 of NC_052329.1, forward strand.
CCTGTTATATCTCTGTTATATACCTGCTATATCCCTGTTATATTCCTGTTATATTCCTGTTATATTCCTGTTATATTGATGTTATATTCTTGTTATATTGATGTTATATCCCTGTTATATTGATGTTATATTCTTGTTATATTGATGTTATATTCCTGTTATATTCCTGTTATATTCCTGTTATATTGATGTTATATTCCTGTTATATTGATGTTATATTCTTGTTATATTGATGTTATATTCTTGTTATATTGATGTTATATTCCTGTTATATTGATGTTATATTCTTGTTATATTGATGTTATATTCTTGTTATATCCCTGTTATATCCCTGTTATATTCCTGTTATATTCCTGTTATATTCCTGTTATATTGATGTTATATTCTTGTTATATTGATGTTATATCCCTGTTATATTCCTGTTATATTCCTGTTATATTGATGTTATATTCCTGTTATATTCCTGTTATATTGATGTTATATCCCTGTTATATTCCTGTTATATTCCTGTTATATTGATGTTATATTCCTGTTATATTCCTGTTATATTGATGTTATATCCCTGTTATATTCTTGTTATATTGATGTTATATTGATGTTATATTCCTGTTATATCCCTGTTATATCCCTGTTATATTCCTGTTATATTGATGTTATATTCCTGTTATATTGATGTTATATTCTTGTTATATTGATGTTATATTCCTGTTATATTCCTGTTATATTGATGTTATATCCCTGTTATATTGATGTTATATTGCTGCCCACACCGTAATACTAGATGGGACTCTTTTTCTCTCTCTTTCTTCCTGACCATGGCAGACTCTGTGGCGGCAGGGTAGCCTGGTTGTTAGAGCATTGGGCTAGTAACCGAAAGGTTGCAAGTTCAAATCCCCGAGCTGACAAGGTACAAATCTGTTGTTCTGCCCCTGAACAAGTTAACCCACTGTTCCTAGGCTGTCATTGAAAATAAGAATTTGTTCTTAACTGACTTGCCTAGTTAAATAAAGGTAATAAACTCTGACTAGAGAAGGAGAGATGAGAATGAAAGGGGATGAGGAGTGAAGAAGTCCTGTCTGGGTCTTGATCGTACCCGTCTGGTTGCCAGGCCTCCTCTCCTCTACCACCATAATGATGATGAATTGATCTCTCACAGCGGATATGACTTTTTAACACCCACACTTTTGGGGGGTGCAGGGTTTGGGGTCGTGTATGGCATTAGTGTGTGTTCCACTGGGGCTGTGTGTGTTTGTGTGTGTGTGTGTGTGTGTGTGTGTGGAGGTATTGATCTGATCAGAGTGCAACACCACCTAGGAGTTTCTGGGAAACTGTGACAAATGACACTTTTCAGTGTTTTTCAACCATATTGCGTGATATTTTGGATAGCACAAATAAACGATACACGTGTGTATGTGTGTGGTGCTGAGTACGTACTATCAGCATACGCGTCTGTGTGTGATGTACATATGGATGGATGGTGTGTGTGAATGTGTGTGTGTGTATTTGTGTGTGTGTGTGAAGTAACAATGGGTATAGGGTGTGTGATGTGCGTGTGTGTGTGTGCGTGTGTGCGTGTGTGTGTGTGTGTGTGTGTGTGTGTGTGTGTGTGTGTGTGTGTGTGTGTGTGTGTGTGTGTGTGTGTGTGTGTGTGTGTGTGTGTGTGTGTGTGTGTGATGTGCATATGGGTGGAGGGTATGTGCCCTATAAGAGGCAGTTGACACAGAGCTAATTAAAAGGCATTCTGTAGGACAGAACCATTCATCTTACTGATGACCCAGAGCCCTCCACAGCACAGCCCTCCCTGTGGGGGATTGTACTGCTGCTGCTGCTGCAGGGGGAACACAGGACACACTGGTATGTGTGTGTGTGAGCGTGTGTACCCCTTAGGGAGGCAGATATGCATTTCAATTTAATAAAATGTTATTGCTTGGCTTTAAAATATCCTCCTCTCCACTCTTTCCTTTGATGAAAACCAGTGCCCACCCTTCTCCATCTGCCCCCCTAACGTTGACGAGCCATTCGTGTTGAGGGGGGCCTCCTGATTAAGATATGCATGGTTCCCATTTCAGAAATCCTGTCCTCAGCAGGGATCAGAGGGCACTTTTATTGGCTGTGATGGGACTGACACGTAATGCTGGCACTGGAATTCCCAATGGCTGCTTCCATAGCATGGACCTCTGACCCCTGTTTCCCTTGTGAACCCATAGCATGGACCTCTGGCCCCTGTTTACCTTGTGAACCCATAGCATGGACCTCTGGCCCCTGTTTCCCCTGGGTGAACCCATAGCATGGACCTCTGGCCCCTGTTTCCCCTGGGTGAACCCATAGCATGGACCTCTGACCCCTGTTTCCCCTTGTGAACCCATAGCATGGACCTCTGACCCCTGTTTCCCCTGGGTGACCCATAGCATGGACCTCTGGCCCCTGTTTCCCCTGGGTGAACCCATAGCATGGACCTCTGACCCCTGTTTCCCATGGGTGAACCCATAGCATGGACCTCTGACCCCTGTTTCCCCTGGGTGACCCATAGCATGGACCTCTGGCCCCTGTTTCCCATGGGTGAACCCATCGCATGGACCTCTGGCCCCTGTTTCCCCTGAGTGAACCCATAGCATGGACCTCTGGCCCCTGTTTCCCCTGGGTGAACCCATAGCATGGACCTCTGGCCCCTGTTTCCCCTGGGTGAACCCATAGCATGGACCTCTGGCCCCTGTTTCCCCTGGGTGAACCCATAGCATGGACCTCTGGCCCCTGTTTCCCCTGCCTCCTCATGCCCCCTGCTCCCGGGTGAACCCATGCCCAGCACTGCTGTTCTGCCCCCTCTCTGCCCTCTCATTACCACCTCTGGATTGAGGCCACTGCCAGGGGAGAGGAGGATGAAGTTGTGATGGGAGGGTTCACTGCCCTCTGTATCCAATTATGCCATTACAATTATGCCATTGGAGTTACTTATCATTGATATTCTTATGGAACAAGTCAATACTGTGGCTTTATTGATTTAGTATGACCTCCTGTGTGACCTTGTTTGTGTATGTTAGTATGGGGACAAATCTGTCTGGAGACAGTAGTGTGTGTGTGTGTGTGTGTGTGTGTGTGCGTATGCGTGTGCGTGCGCAGGTCTCCATCATGGCTGGATGGTAATGATCTGCCTCACACACCTCCATCAGTCCATCAGTGACCGCTCACCACTGGGGGGATGGGGACAGAGATAGGGGTGCATCCCCACAGTCTAGGGGGATGTAACGGAGGGTATTTTTAGATGGTGATGGGTGAAAGGTCAGTTATAATACACACAGGGCTCAAACAGCATGACACACTCTGAGGCCATACTTTGTCACCTGTCAGGAGATGGCCCATGCACTGAAACCACTGGGGATTTAAACACATTGTGACTCGCTGACTGATGATGTTGACTACAGCACAGGGTCATCCCAGGTTTTCAACTCCCCCTCTCCTCACCCCATCTCCCCCTCTATGCCTCTTCATCCAACCAACAGAGAAATAGTACCTATTGCTCTCCAGACAGATACTTGAGCCTCCTACCTCTCCTACTTTATTAAAGCTTTCAACAGACAGAATCACCATAGAGTTAGATGCATCAGTAGTAACATAACAGATCAGCATCTCTCAGCTGTGTCAAGTTCTACTGTATTTGTAGTTGTGACAAGGATGTGGACTAGACTGCTGTTGTTTTCCTCCACAAGATCAACAGTAGTTATTGTCTAGTAGTGGTACACATGCAGAGTAAGAGCACTGCAGTGTCAACTCCTCTCTGGTTCTGTTCGTAGAGAGGGCAGAATAGTGTGCGTTCATGTTTGTGTGAGTGTGAGTGTGTGAGTGACACCTGCAGGGCCTAGACTTGGGGTGTGAGTGTGTTTTTGTTTGTTAGGGATCGAGGTCAAGTCCTCAGGGGCTGTGGTTGTGAGACACATTGGGAGCAGGGGGTCAGCAGAGAGGGAGGGGGAGCCCGGGGCCCTCACCTCCACGTGAACCATGAACCACAGAGAGGCATAGAGCGAGGGGGTAGCCTATAGTGAATAGATTAAGGCTTGAGCTTGAACATACGTCTGCAGGCCCCCAGACTAATGATAGGGATTTCCTCTGCCTTAGTGACACGACCTGACCGTCTGAGCCCTTATCTACCATTTACTGAAGTCTGTCTGTATTCTATAGGAATGAGCTACCTATAGCTCCTGGGTGGTACAGCATCTCAGTGCTAGAGGCGTCACTACAGAACTTGGTTAGATTCCAGACTGTATCACAACCGGCTGTGATTTGGAGTCCCATAGGGTGGCGTACAATTGGCCTAGCATCGTCCGGGTTAGGGTTTGACTGGGGTAGGCAGTCATTGGAAATAAGAATTTGTTCTTAACTGACTTGCCTAGTTAAATAAAGGTTAAATTAAAACATTTTTTTTTTTTTAAACCTTCCTAATGCTCTGCCTCCACCCCAGTGACTGTGACCGGGGGTCAGTCTGGGAAATAGACTAGAACAGAAGCACAGAGTACAGAGACGATTACAGGTAACAGAATTTGAGAATAGCATCTATTTTTCAATCTCTTGAGATGTTTCTCTGTTCATTTTATACTGCTCTTTTTAAAGGTTTTATGGAATGTTTTGCTAAAGACAGTACCTTAGATGGTGAAAAGTATTTTTGGACATCTTGGAAGTTGAGAGATATTATAGTGGAGCCATGTGTTTTAACAGAAGATCAGTTCTATTTCTCCTCTGTTAATGAGCAGGTGGAAAGCCATTTAAATCTGTTTTTAGAAGATAAAGTTGTATTATGTCTAAAACCATAGCAGCAGAGTTCAGTTTCGAAAGTTTACACCTGACTTGATCAGAGTGTCTAACCCTGCTAGGAAGGAGGTGTTCTGTTAGATTGCTCACCATGTGAGACTGTGTGTAGTAACCATTCATCTACTGGAGCAGCATGGGTCTCTCTACAGGCTGGCCTCGTGTTGACAGGCCTGAGCTGTGGGCCTCTGACACTGTGTGTGTGTGTGCAGACTGCAAGGTGATAGATAGGTAAGGACAGGGTTAAAGCGGGGTCACACTGTTTGTTTTGCAGTGTTAAGGTGGGGATGGGGAATGGGACGAGGCGAGCTGAGCTCCAGTGATTTAGACTGTGTTAATAAGGCCTGTTTGTGACACTTCATCACCATTCCTCACAGTCTATGGGGGGAGGTACTCCCAGGAATATTACCAGGATATAACAGGGCTATAACAGGGCTATGACAGGGCTATAACATGGATATAACAGGGATATGACAGGGCTATAACAGGGTTATAACAGGGCCATAACAGGGATATGACAGGGCTATGACAGGGCTATGACAGGGCCATAACAGGGCTATGACAGGGCTATGACAGGGCTATAACAGGGCCATAACAGGGATATGACAGGGCTATGACAGGGCTATGACAGGGCCATAACAGGGCTATGACAGGGCTATGACAGGGCTATAACAGGGCCATAACAGGGATATGACAGGGCTATGACAGGGCTATAACAGGGATATAACAGGGCCATAACAGGGATATGACAGGGCTATGACAGGGCTATAACAGGGCTATAACAGGGCCATAACAGGGATATGGCAGGGCTATGACAGGGATATAACAGGGATATAACAGGGCCATAACAGGGATAACCTGTGAAATAGCACATTAACATCGAACATCCCCAGCACACATACAGCATCTGCCCAGATGGAAGAGAGAGACTGAGAGGCTTTCAGATCCACACAGCACCATGCAATTAGAGGGCCTGTCTGTATGCCTGTAGACTGAGAGGCTTTCAGATCCACAGGGATATGCAATTAGAGGGCCTGTCTGTATGCCTGTAGACTGAGAGTTGAGGGTTTCATGCTAGAGAAATAGAGAGAAGAACTGAGATGAGAACAGTATCTAATCTCTTTTTAAATGAAATGAGAAAGTTTCAGTAAAGAAAGACAAAAAGTCTCTCTCTCTCTCTCTCTCTCTCTCTCTCTTCTCCTCCCTCCTTCCTCCTGAAGCACTACAAAACACTTAATGATTTTCTGAACAGTAATGATTCAGTAATTGGTCCCATTTGGTTTTAGCAGTGAGCAGTTTACCAACAGGGCACCACCCTGTGCCTGTATATCTGAGCTTAGAGATTAATTTGTTCTGTATTATTGCCTTTGGTGAAGTCACTGTGTCTAGTGAGATGGGAAATACATATGTGGAGGGAGACATGAGTGATGTGTGTAACAATGGTTCCACGGAGGAAGAGAAGGATAGCCTAACCTTTTAGCCTTTTATATTGTGCATCAGTAGGCTCTTTGTTATGTGGTGGTGACATCAGTCACCAAGGTCAGCCTTATGACCCGGGCTGGACCCAGTAAGGGACGGCAGCAGTATATGTTATCTGTAATGGGGTATAATTCACTGCTGCTACAGTAGGTGACCTGCTGTATACTTCCAATCACGTAAGTCACAGGGACAACCCTAGCCCCAACCTCAGGCTCTAACCCCAGGCTCTAACCCCAGGCCCCAACCCCAGGCTCTAACCCCAGGCCCCAACCCCAGGCTCTAACCCCAGGCTCTAACCCCAGGATCTAACCCCAGGATCTAACCCCAGGCCCCAACCCCAGGCTCTAACCCCAGGCCCCAACCCCAGGCTCTAACCACAGGCCCAGGCCCCAACCCCAGGCCCCAACCCCAGGCTCTAACCACAGCCCCAGGCCCAGGCCCCAACCCCAGGCCCCAACCCCAACCCCCAACCCCAGGCTCTAACCACAGCCCCAGGCCCCAACCCCAGGCTCTAACCACAGCCCCAGGCCCAGGCCCCAACCCCAGGCTCTAACCCCAACCCTAGGCTCTAACCACAGCCCCAGGCGCTAACCACAGCCCCAGGCTCCAGGCCCAGGCTCCAACCCCAGGCTCTAACCCCAGCCCCATACTCTAACCCCAGCCCCAGGCTCTAACCCCAGGCTCCAGCCCCAGGCTCTAACCACAGCCCCAGGCTCCAGGCCCCAACCCCAGGCTCCAACCCCAGGCACTAACCCCAGGCTCTAACCCCAAGCCCCAGGCTCTAACCCCAGGACCCAACCCCAGGACCCAACCCCAGGCTCCAACCCCAGGCTCTAACCCCAGGCTCTAACCACAGCTCCAGGCTCCAGGCCCAGGCTCCAACCCCAGGCTCTAACCACAGCCCCAGGCTCTAACCACAGCCCCAGGCTCTAACCCCAGGCTCTAACCACAGCCCCAGGCTCTAACCACAGCCCCAGGCTCCAGGCTAAGGCCCCAGGCCCCAAACCCAGGGCCCAGGCTCCAACCCCAGGGCCCAGGGTTCCAACTCCAGGCCCCAACCCCAGGCAAAGGCTCCAACCCCAGGCTCCAGCCCCAAGCTCCAGCCCCAGGTTCCAACCCTAGCCCCAGGTTCCAACCCTAGCTCCAGGTTCCAACCCTAGCCCCAGGTTCCAACCCCAGGCTCCAACCGAAGCCCCAGGCTCCAACCCCAGGCCAGGTAGGAACAGCTGACCCATCATAATGATGACAGCCAACCCCTGTCTGCCCTAGAGCATCATGGATGGACTGGTCAAACAGAGGACTGGGTTCTGTGTGGACATTTTAACTTTCATTTTTGAAGATTTCTTTGGAATTTTGACATAACATCATTAAACGTATCTCTGGTCTTTATGGGGACATGGAGTTGGTCGATTTACAACAGGAGAATTCTCTGTATTGTTGGACTGGGTGATGCTCCTGTCTAGTCCGACCGAGGGTGTCAGCTGCAGCAGTAATTGAAGCAAAATGCAATCCCTCGACCCCTCACCCGGAACAGGGAAGTTCACTGTGCCATATCTACACGTTCACGCCACACTGTCCCCAAATAAACTCTATATGTGAGCAGTTAGTCTCCTGTTACATTTATCACACTTATCTAGTTTCCAGAATGTCAACAGCAGCTAATTATCATAGAAAGGGAGATTGCCACAGCATTTTATATATTGTGGGGGGGTGTCGTTGTGTTTGTGCATCTATGTGTTATTGTGGATGTGTGTGCGTGTGCGTGTGTGTGTGCGTGTGTGTGTGTATGTGTGTGTGTGTGTGTGTGTACAGGAAAGAGGGACATACAGTGAGGGAGTATGTTTGAGCATGTGTGCACTTTGTGTAGTTCGTCTGTCATTTCTCTTAAGGATGGGATGGCTCGTGTCTGCATGGCAGCCAGTGAGTGGAGAAAAAAGATGAATATGTCTGAGGCTGTGGCCCAGATAGACCAATAAATAAATAAACAAGTATGGTGTGTATTTGTCACTGAGGCACCTGGGATCAGGACTCTCCAATAAAGCTAATATCAAACACAGCAGTATTATTAATAATTTAATAACACTCCTCTCATAACCTTTAACAGCAGAGGAATGGAGGGAGGAAGAAGGGAGATATGGAGAAGAAGATACATGAGATATGAATTGATTCAGCCCTGTTATTATGGATAATGACTTGATGGGACAGGCTTTTATGTCTTAGTACATAAAAGCCTCCAAAGGGTAACATGGTCACCCTTTGGAGTATTCAACACTCAGTCACCCTGTCTGAACACATGAACCTCCTATCTAAATGTGCATCCTATCCTAGCCAGGTTGTTTTGATAAACTCATTACAGAAACAGTACTCCGACTGCTGATGAAATCATTCCGTGGAGATGTGGTCGGTCTGTCTAAGCCCTCCTGCTGGGAGAGATTTGGGGGATTCCAGAAAGACCTTTAAACTTCAATGAGAAATGAGGATGAGGATGAGGATGAGGGAGAGTAGTGGAAATATCACAGGGAGATATTCCAGAACCAGCATAAATATGTTCCCATCAAAGTGAACGTTTCCCTTTTTCCTCTCACTCGTCTTTTATGTATTTTCCCAGACAGAAGTGTCTTTGAGGCTGTACTTCTGACAGATGCCTTGGTGATAATTAACTTTAGGATAACAGAGAGGAGATGCAGGAGGATGTTGTTCTTCCTTTAAAGGAATATTTAGGAAGAGATGCTTTACCTCCTGGAGATGCTTAGGTCACCCCGCTGTCTAGGGATCATTTTATTTGTCACATGTGCCGAATAACGTGAAATGCCTACTTACAAGAACTTAACCAACAACGCAGTTCAAGAAATATATGTATATTTGTATTTTTTTTACCATTATTTAACTAGGCAAGTCAGTTAAGAAGAATAACTAATTATTGTTTTACAATGACGGACTACCCAACTTAAGAAAATATTTACTACAAACTAAAGTAAAACTTTAAAAATAAAAAGTAACACAATAAAATAACAATAACGAGGCTATATACAGGGGGTCCCGGGACCGAGTCAATTTGCAGGGATACAGGTTAGTACCTTGGAATATAGAAGTGTGGTGCTGAGTCAATTTGCAGGGGTACAGGTTAGTACCTTGGAATATAGAAGTGTGGTGCTGAGTCAATTTGCAGGGGTACAGGTTAGTACCTTGGAATATAGAAGTGTGGTGCTGAGTCAATTTGCAGGGATACAGGTTAGTACCTTGGAATATAGAAGTGTGATGCTGAGTCAATTTGCAGGGATACAGGTTAGTACCTTGGAATATAGACGTGTGGTGCTGAGTCAATTTGCAGGGGTACAGGTTAGTACCTTGGAATATAGAAGTGTGGTGCTGAGTCAATTTGCAGGGATACAGGTTAGTACCTTGGAATATAGAAGTGTGGTGCTGAGTCAATTTGCAGGGGTACAGGTTAGTACCTTGGAATATAGAAGTGTGGTGCTGAGTCAATTTGCAGGGGTACAGGTTAGTACCTTGGAATATAGAAGTGTGGTGCTGAGTCAATTTGCAGGGATACAGGTTAGTACCTTGGAATATAGAAGTGTGGTGCTGAGTCAATTTGCAGGGATACAAGTTAGTACCTTGGAATATAGACGTGTGGTGCTGAGTCAATTTGCAGGGGTACAGGTTAGTACCTTGGAATATAGAAGTGTGGTGTTGAGTCAATTTGCAGGGGTACAGGTTAGTACCTTGGAATATAGAAGTGTGGTGCTGAGTCAATGTGCAGGGATACAGGTTAGTACCTTGGAATATAGAAGTGTGGTGCTGAGTCAATTTGCAGGGATACAGGTTAGTACCTTGGAATATAGAAGTGTGGTGCTGAGTCAATTTGCAGGGATACAGGTTAGTACCTTGGAATATAGACGTGTGGTGCTGAGTCAATTGCAGGGATACAGGTTAGTACCTTGGAATATAGACGTGTGGTGCTGAGTCAATTTGCAGGGATACAGGTTAGTACCTTGGAATATAGACGTGTGGTGCTGAGTCAATTTGCAGGGATACAGGTTAGTACCTTGGAATATAGACGTGTGGTGCTGAGTCAATTTGCAGGGGTACAGGTTAGTACCTTGGAATATAGACGTGTGGTGCTGAGTCAATTTGCAGGGATACAGGTTAGTACCTTGGAATATAGACGTGTGGTGCTGAGTCAATTTGCAGGGGTACAGGTTAGTACCTTGGAATATAGACGTGTGGTGCTGAGTCAATTTGCAGGGGTACAGGTTAGTACCTTGGAATATAGACGTGTGGTGCTGAGTCAATTTGCAGGGGTACAGGTTAGTACCTTGGAATATAGACGTGTGGTGCTGAGTCAATTTGCAGGGATACAGGTTAGTACCTTGGAATATAGAAGTCTTCTTCTTTTTTCTTCTTCCTCATCATGTTGCTCATTAGTCTGTTACAATCTCCACACCCTTTCATTTGGGAGGTCTAGTGCTCTGTCATGACCTGAGAGAGAGAGATAGTAGTTATGCCCCCCTTCTTCTCATACACTTACCCCACCAGACATGCCACCAGGTTTTTTTTTCACACTTCCCCAACCCAGACCAAAGTCAAGAAAGCGTACAGTATTATATAGACAGATTATTGCATGGAACTCCCTTCCATCTTGTATTGCTCAGTTGAACAGCAAACCTGTTGAAAAAAAACAGATAAAGAAAAACCTCATGGCACAACGCCTCTCCCCTTTTTGCCCTAGATAGTTTTTGTGTATGTATTTTGCCCTAGATAGTTTTTGTGTATGTATTTTGCCCTAGATAGTTTTTGTGTATGTATTTTGCCCTAGATAGTTTTTGTGTATGTATTTTGCCCTAGATAGTTTGTGTGTATGTATTTTGCCCTAGATAGTTTGTGTGTATGTATTTTGCCCTAGATAGTTTGTGTGTATGTATTTTGCCCTAGATAGTTTGTGTGTATGTATTTTGCCCTAGATAGTTTTGTGTATGTATTTTGCCCTAGATAGTTTTGTGGTATGTATTTTGCCCTAGATAGTTTGTGTGTATGTATTTTGCCCTAGATAGTTTGTGTGTATGTATTTTGCCCTAGATAGTTTGTGTGTATGTATTTTGCCCTAGATAGTTTGTGTGTATGTATTTTGCCCTAGATAGTTTGTGTGTATGTATTTTGCCCTAGATAGTTTGTGTATGTATTTTGCCCTAGATAGTTTGTGTGTATGTATTTTGCCCTAGATAGTTTGTGTGTATGTATTTTGCCCTAGATAGTTTGTGTGTATGTATTGCGATGAAGGTATCTGTGCCGTTTTTAAATGAATGTAGTTATGTCCTTGAGCTGTTCTTGTCTATTAATGCTGCTTTTGCAACAGCTAATAGAGATCCTAATAAAATACCAAATGCCCCAAATGCAAATGGCCGCCACACTAATGGGGGGCTTTCTTTCTGCCATCAGTGCCTAGCCATTTTGTTAGTGCTCTCTTTACCTCTAGTGCCTCAGCCTATAGAGGGAAACAGACAGGGCTGGGAGCTCTTGGTATTTAAACTCATCTCATCGGTGTAGTCTGCTCTCCCTGAACAGCTCCATAGCAGACACTCATTACATGAAAAGACTCTCACTCAACCAAGACCTTCAGACTGGAAAGTCAGTCATTTACACTCTACAGTACATAGATACTGTTTTATAAACGTTCATTAATACTTAGTTAATGAAGGAGTAGCTTAAGTAAGAGTTTTGACTTTTACCCTTTGTCATTTAAATGGGGTCAGAGATTGTCCACTTGGTTAGGTTTGATAAAAAAGCTTGACATGTTGATGTCTAAAGTTGTCCAGTTCGTCTCTTAAAATAGTCTTGTCAGTGCTGGGTGTTGTTTCTGCACATCGATGCTAGCTAGCTAGCTCCCCTCAAATAGCAGGGCCAGAAGGTTATTCAGATTTACAGCCAGTGATCATACATGGCTGAGTAACATATGCAAAGGCTGAACACTACATTCTATTTGAAACGCAGTAGAGGACAAATCGAGGGCAATGGCCGTGCCATGCTTAGCTCTGTGTGTAGACTGGTGTTAAAGAGGCTAAATGCATCTTACTGATGTTTAAACTACGTGTTCCTGCATACTGCCCACCTCGTTACATGTGTATACTCAGGTCAATCATCAACTGCTTTTTCCTACAAAATGTTCCACTTGTTTTGTTATGCTAATTGGTGTGTGCATGTGTGAGTGAAGGTGTCCATTGCCAACATATCTTTGTATGGTGTCACTCTCACTCTCCATCTCTACTCTCTACCTTTCTATTCCCTCAATTCTAGAGCAATCTTCTGAAACAGTGCTTTTGACTTTTAATGCCGCAGTTCAAGACAAAGTGACAAAGTAATGGAATGTATTAAAGGCTGTCAGAGGGAGCTTGTGTGAGGTGGTAGAGATCAGCATTTAATTTGGGTGGATAAGCAGGCCCTTTCTTCTCACCTCTTCTTTCAGAGCCTTTTAAGGATTGGCTACACTTCCCTCCCCTACTCTGTTCCTTCTAGAACCACGCCTGCCATAAGGAGGGGTTTCTAGAATCATGCCTGCCATGTGGAGGGGTTTCTAGAACTATGCCTGTCATGTGGAGGGGTTTCTAGAATCATGCCTGCCATGTGGAGGGGTTTCTAGAACCATGCCTGCCATGTGGAGGGGTTTCTAGAATCATGCCTGCCATGTGGAGGGGTTTCTAGAACCATGCCTGCCATGTGGAAGGGATTCTAGAAACACACCTGTCATGTGGAGGGGTTTCTAGAACCATGCCTGCCATGTGGAGGGGATTCTAGAACCATGCCTGCCATGTGGAGGGGATTCTAGAACCATGCCTGCCATGTGGAGGGGATTCTAGAACCATGCCTGCCATGTGGAGGGGTTTCTAGAACCATGCCTGCCATATAGAGGGGTTTCTAGGAGCACACCTGCCATGTGGAGGGGATTCTAGAACCATGTCTGCCATGTGGAGGGGTTTCTAGAACCATGCCTGCCATATGGAGGGGTTTCTAGAACCATGCCTGCCATGTGGATGGGATTCTAGAACCATGCCTGCCATGTGGAGGGGTTTCTAGAACCACGCCTGCCATATGGAGGGCTTTCTAGAACCTCGCCTGTCATGTGGATGGGATTCTAGAACCATGCCTGCCATGTGGAGGGGTTTCTAGAACCATGCCTGCCATGTGGAGGGGTTTCTAGAACCATGCCTGCCATATGGAGGGCTTTCTAGAACCATGCCTGCCATGTCGAGGGGTTTCTACAACCATGCCTGCCATATGGAGGGCTTTCTAGAACCATGCCTGCCATGTGGAGGGGATTCGAGAACCATGCCTGCCATGTGGAGGGGATTCTAGAACCATGCCTGCCATGTGGAGGGGTTTCTAGAACCATGCCTGCCATGTGAGGGGTTTCTAGAACCATGCCTGCCATGTGGAGGGGTTTCTAGAACCATGCCTGCCATGTGGAGGGGATTCTAGAACCTCCTGCCATGTGGATGGGATTCTAGAACCATGCCTGCCATGTGGAGGGGTTTCTAGAACCATGCCTGCCATGTGGAGGGGTTTCTAGAACCATGCCTGCCATATGGAGGGCTTTCTAGAACCATGCCTGCCATGTCGAGGGGTTTCTACAACCATGCCTGCCATATGGAGGGCTTTCTAGAACCATGCCTGCCATGTGGAGGGGATTCGAGAACCATGCCTGCCATGTGGAGGGGATTCTAGAACCATGCCTGCCATGTGGAGGGGTTTCTAGAACCATGCCTGCCATGTGGAGGGGTTTCTAGAACCATGCCTGCCATGTGGAGGGGTTTCTAGAACCATGCCTGCCATGTGGAGGGGATTCTAGAACCATGCCTGCCATGTGGAGGGGATTCTAGAACCATGCCTGCCATGTGGAGGGGTTTCTAGAACCATGCCTGCCATGTGGAGGGGATTCTAGAACCATGTCTGCCATATAGAGGGCTTTCTAGAACCATGCCTGCCATATAGAGGGCTTTCTAGAACCATGCCTGCCATATGGAGGCTTTTCTAGAACCATGCCTGCCATGTGGAGGGGTTTCTAGAACCATGCCTGTCATATGGAGGCCTTTCTAGAACCATGCCTGCCATGTGGAGGGGTTTCTAGAACCAAGCCTGCCATATGGAGGGCTTTCTAGAACCATGCCTGCCATGTGGAGGGGATTCTAGAACCATGCCTGCCATGTGGAGGGGTTTCTAGAATAATTCCTGCCACTGTTCTCTCCACTGATTGGTCAGACAGAGGCCCTCATTGATCCTGCTCCTCTCCAGATGACTATCAGAAGGATGCATGTTCAAGTGTTCAACGTTTATTTGTCAAATGCACAGGATACAGCAGGTGTAAAACAGTACAGTGAAATGCTTACTTGGGATCTCTTTCCCAGCAATGCATGATACAGGTAAAAATATAGATGTGAAAAACACATGACAAATATTAGATCATTTATAAAACACACAATAATGTAAGTTCTTTTCAGGTCAGTGGCAGTACCATGATTACAAGGTGCAGGGATACTGAAGTGTTTGAGGTAGATATGTACGTAAATGAACCGCCACACTGTGGGCTCTTTTAACTCTCCACAGAGAAGACAGGGAAGACTGTTTTGATGTAATCCTCTGAATGACGATGAAGGTTAAATTAGTACGAGCATGTGTATCTGCATAAAACATAGAATGTGATGATAAATGTCTCCTCAAATGTTGGCTATTTTATCCTCTGACATAGCAATAGCTTTCCCCTTCACCAGAACGGGACTAGATTGATTTATAAGTGCCTAGTTCATAATGTCCTCTCAGTCTCAAATGTTTATTAATATCTTCATTTGATATCCCCATTCACACATTATATATACTTAGTGTCCCGCCTATGATTTATTATAGAAGCTATCTGCCTGCCTGACAGAATTCAATTATTTATGCCAGTGACCTAAAACTGAGGAGAGCCTCTTTAGAGTCTTTTTCATCAGTCTATTTCCCAAAGTGTAGGAGGTAAATATAGACCATAGTGTAGGAGGTAAATATATCCCATAGTGTAGGAGGTAAATATATCCCATAGTGTAGGAGGTAAATATATCCCATAGTGTAGGAGGTAAATATATCCCATAGTGTAGGAGGTAAATATAGACCATAGTGTAGGAGGTAAATATAGACCATAGTGTAGGAGGTAAATATAGACCATAGTGTAGGAGGTAAATATAGACCATAGTGTAGGAGGTAAATATATCCCATAGTGTAGGAGGTAAATATATCCCATAGTGTAGGAGGTAAATATATCCCATAGTGTAGGAGGTAAATATATCCCATAGTGTAGGAGGTAAATATTTCCCATAGTGTAGGAGGGTAAATATTTCCCATAGTGTAGGAGGTAAATATATCCCATAGTGTAGGAGGTAAATATATCCCATAGTGTAGGAGGTAAATATATCCCATAGTGTAGGAGGTAAATATATCCCATAGTGTAGGAGGTAAATATAGACCATAGTGTAAGAGGTAAATATAGACCATAGTGTAGGAGGTAAATATAGACCATAGTGTAGCAGCGAAAAATATCCTATAGTGTAGGAGGTAAATATATCCCATAGTGTAGGAGGTAAATATAGACCATAGTGTAGGAGGTAAATATATCCCATAGTGTAGGAGGTAATATATCCCATAATGTAGGAGGTAAATATATCCCATAGTGTAGGAGGTAAATATATCCCATAATGTAGGAGGTAAATATATCCCATAGTGTAGGAGGTAAATATATCCCATAGTGTAGGAGGTAAATATTCCATAGTGTAGGAGGTAAATATTTCCCATAGTGTAGGAGTAATATACCCTAGTGTAGGAGGTAAATATAGACCATAGTGTAGGAGGTAAATATAGACCATAGTGTAGGAGGTAAATATAGACCATAGTGTAGCAGCGAAAAATATCCTATAGTGTAGGAGGTAAATATATCCCATAGTGTAGGAGGTAATATAGAACTAGTGTAGGAGGTAAATATATCCAATGGTGTAGGAGTAATATATCCCATAATGTAGAGGTAAATATATCCCATAGTGTAGGAGGTAAATATATCCCATAATGTAGGAGGTAAATATATCCCATAGTGTAGGAGGTAAATATATCCCATAGTGTAGGAGGTAAATATAGACCATAGTGTAGGAGGTAAATATATCCCATAGTGTAGGAGGTAAATATATCCCATAGTGTAGGAGGTAAATATATCCCATAGTGTAGGAGGTAAATATAACCATAGGTAGGAGGTAATATATCCCATAGTGTAGGAGGTAAATATAGACCATAGTGTAGGAGGTAAATATATCCCATAGTGTGGGAGGTAAATATAGACCATAGTGTAGGAGGGAAATATAGACCATAGTGTAGGAGGTAAATATATCCCATAGTGTAGGAGGTAAATATATCCCATAGTGTAGGAGGTAAATATATCCCATAGTGTAGGAGGTAAATATAGACCATAGTGTAGGAGGGAAATATAGACCATAGTGTAGGAGGTAAATATAGACCTTGGTGTAGGAGTTAATATATCCCATAATGTAGGAGAAAGAGACTGAGAGGGTAGAGAGGGGGAGGTAGGAGAAAGAGACAGAGAGGGTAGAGAGGGGGAGAAAGAGAAAGAGAGGGTAGCGAGGGGGAGGTAGGAATGGGAGAAAGAGACATAGAGGGTAGAGAGGGGGAGGTAGGAGAAAAAGACAGAGGGTAGAGAGAGGGAGGAAGGAGAAAGAGACAGATTGTAGAAAGGGTGAGTTAGGAGAAAGGGGGAGATAGGAGAAACAGACAATGGGGAAAGGGCAGCTTCACCAGTCTTCTATCCCTTCTGTCCCAGTTCTACTATCACCTGCAAACACATAACACAACCAGTCACTTCTACAGCTTGCTACACATAACACAACCAGTCACTTCTACAGCCTGCTACACACACATAACACAACCAGTCACTTCTACAGCCTGCTACACATAACACAACCAATCACTTCTACAGCCTGCTACACAGAACACAACCAGTCACTTCTACAGCTTGCTACACATAACACAACCAGTCACTTCTACAGCCTGCTACACATAACACAACCAGTCACTTCTACAGCCTGCTACACATAACACAACCAGTCACTTCTACAGCCTGCTACACATAACACAACCAGTCACTTCTACAGCCTGCTACACATAACACAACCAGTCACTTCTCACCTGCTCACACACTACACAACCAATCACTTCTACGCCTGCTACACATAACACAACCAGTCACTTCTACAGCCTGCTACACACACATAACACAACCTCACTCTACAGCCTGCTAACCATAACACAACCAGTCATTCTACAGCCTGCTACACACACATAACACAACCAGTCACTTCTACAGCTGCTACATATAACACAACCAATCACTTCACAGCCTGCTACACACACATAACACAACCAGTCATTCTACACCTGCACACATAACACAACCAATCACTTCTACAGCCTGCTACACACACATAACACAACCAGTCACTTCTACAGCCTGCTACACACACATAACACAACCAGTCATTTCTACAGCTTGCTACACATAACACAACCAATCACTTCTACAGCCTGCTACACACACATAACACAACCAATCACTTCTACAGCCTGCTACACATAACACAACCAATCACTTCTACAGCCTGCTACACACACATAACACAACCAGTCATTTCTACAGCTTGCTACACACATAACACAACCAATCACTTCTACAGCCTGCTACCACACTAACACAACATCACTTCTACAGCCTGCTACACACACATAACACAACCAGTCACTTCTACAGCCTGCTACACACAGAACACAACCAATCACTTCTACAGCCTGCTACACACAGAACACAACCAGTCACTTCTACAGCCTGCTACACACATAACACAACCAGTCACTTCTACAGCCTGCTACACATAACACAACCAGTCACTTCTACAGCCTGTAACACACACATAACACAACCAGTCACTTCTACAGCCTGCTACACATAACACAAACAATCACTTCTACAGCCTGCTACACACAGAACACAACCAGTCACTTCTACAGCCTGCTACACATAACACAACCAGTCACTTCTACAGCCTGCTACACACACAGAACACAACCAGTCACTTCTACAGCCTGCTACACACACATAACACAACCAGTCACTTCTACAGCCTGCTACACACACAGAACACAACCAGTCACTTCTACAGCCTGCTACACACACATAACACAACCAGTCACTTCTACAGCCTGCTACACACATAACACAACCAGTCACTTCTACACCCTGTAACACACACAGAACACAACCAGTCACTTCTACAGCTTGCTACACACACATAACACAACCAGTCACTTCTACAGCCTGCTACACACACAGAACACAACCAGTCACTTCTACAGCCTGCTACACATAACACAACCAATCACTTCTACAGCCTGCTACACAGAACACAACCAGTCACTTCTACAGCCTGCTACACATAACACAACCAATCACTTCTACAGCCTGCTACACACATAACACAACCAGTCACTTCTACACCCTGTAACACACACATAACACAACCAGTCACTTCTACAGCTTGCTACTACACATAACACAACCAGTCACTTCTACATCCTGTTACACACACAGAACACAACCAGTCACTTCTACAGCTTGCTACACACACATAACACAACCAGTCACTTCTACAGCCTGCTACACATAACACAACCAATCACTTCTACAGCTTGCTACACATAACACAACCAGTCACTTCTACAGCCTGCTACACACACAGAACACAACCAGTCACTTCTACAGCCTGCTACACATAACACAACCAATCACTTCTACAGCCTGCTACACAGAACACAACCAGTCCTTCTACAGCCTGCTACACATAACACAACCAATCACTTCCAGCCTGCTACACACTAACACAACCAGTCACTTCTACACCCTGTAACACACACATAACACAACCAGTCACTTCTACAGCTTGCTACTACACATAACACAACCAGTCACTTCTACAGCCTGCTACACACACAGAACACAACCAATCACTTCTACAGCCTGCTACACATAACACAACCAATCACTTCTACAGCCTGCTACACACATAACACAACCAATCACTTCTACAGCCTGCTACACACATAACACAACCAGTCACTTCTACAGCCTGCTACACACATAACACAACCAGTCACTTCTACAGCCTGCTACACACACATAACACAACCAATCACTTCTACAGCCTGCTACACACACAACACAACCAGTCACTTCTACAGCCTGTTACACACACATAACACAACCAGTCACTTCTACAGTCTGCTACACACATAGCACAACCAATCACTTCTACAGCCTGCTACACATAACACAACCAATCACTTCTACAGCCTGCAACACACATAACACAAACAATCACTTCTACAGCCTGCTACACACATAACACAAACAATCACTTCTACAGCCTGCTACACACATAGCACAACCAATCACTTCTACAGCCTGCTACACACATAACACAAACAATCACTTCTACAGCCTGCTACACACATAACACAACCAGTCACTTCTACAGCCTGTAACACACAGAACACAACCAGTCACTTCTACACCCTGTACACACACATAACACACCAATCCACTTCTACAGCCTGCTACACACACATACACAAACAATCACTTCTACAGCCTGCTACACACATAACACAACCAGTCACTTCTACAGCCTGTAACACACAGAACACAACCAGTCACTTCTACACCCTGTAACACACACATAACACAACCAATCACTTCTACAGCCTGCTACACACATAACACAAACAATCACTTCTACAGCCTGCTACACACATAACACAACCAGTCACTTCTACAGCCTGCTACACACATAACACAAACAATCACTTCTACAGCCTGTAACACACAGAACACAACCAGTCACTTCTACACCCTGTAACACACACATAACACAACCAATCACTTCTACATCCTGCTACACACATAACACAAACAATCACTTCTACAGCCTGTAACACACAGAACACAACCAGTCACTTCTACACCCTGTAACACACACATAACACAACCAGTCACTTCTACAGCCTGCTACACACACAGCACAACCAGTCACTTCTACAGCCTGTAACACACAGAACACAACCAGTCACTTTTACACCCTGTAACACACACATAACACAACCAATCACTTCTACAGCCTGTAACACACATAACACAACCAGTCACTTCTACACCCTGTAACACACACAGAACACAACCAATCACTTCTACAGCCTGCTACACACACATAACACAACCAGTCACTTCTACAGCCTGCTACACACACATAACACAACCAGTCACTTCTACAGCCTGCTACACACATAACACAACCAGTCACTTCTACAGCCTGCTACACACATAACACAACCAGTCACTTCTACACCCTGTAACACACACATAACACAACCAGTCACTTCTACAGCCTGCTACACACACATAACACAACCAGTCACTTCTACAGCCTGCTACACACACATAACACAACCAGTCACTTCTACAGCCTGCTACACACATAACACAACCAATCACTTCTACAGCCTGCTACACACACATAACACAACCAGTCACTTCTACAGCCTGCTACACACATAACACAACCAGTCACTTCTACAGCCTGCTACACACAGAACACAAACAATCACTTCTACAGCCTGCTACACACATAACACAACCAATCACTTCTACAGCCTGCTACACACATAACACAACCAATCACTTCTACAGCCTGCTACACACACATAACACAACAGTCACTTCTACAGCCTGCTACACACATAACACAACCAGTCACTTCTACAGCCTGCTACACACATAACACAACCAGTCACTTCTACAGCCTGCTACACACACATAACACAACCAGTCACTTCTACAGCCTGCTACACACACATAACACAACCAGTCACTTCTACAGCCTGCTACACACATAACACAACCAGTCACTTCTACAGCCTGCTACACATAACACAACCAGTCACTTCTACAGCCTGCTACACACACATAACACAACCAATCACTTCTACAGCCTGCTACACACACATAACACAACCAGTCACTTCTACAGCCTGCTAACACACTAACACAACCAGTCACTTCTACAGCCTGCTACACAAACAGAACACACCAGTCACTTCTACAGCCTTTACACACACAGACACAACCAGTCACTTCTACAGCCTGTAACCACACACATAACACAACCAGTCACTTCTACAGCCTGCTACACACACATAACACAACCAGTCACTTCTACAGCCTGCTACACACATAACACAACCAGTCACTTCTACAGCCTGCTACACACACATAACACAACCAGTCACTTCTACAGCCTGCTACACACATAACACAACCAGTCACTTCTACAGCCTGTAACACACACAGAACACAAACAATCACTTCTACAGCCTGTAACACACACATAACACAACCAGTCACTTCTACAGCCTGCTACACACACAGAACACAACCAGTCACTTCTACATCCTGTTACACACACAGAACACAACCAGTCACTTCTACAGCCTGCAACACATAACACAACCAGTCACTTCTACAGCCTGCTACACACACATAACACAACCAGTCACTTCTACAGTCTGCTACACACATAGCACAACCAATCACTTCTACAGCCTGCTACACACACAACACAACCAGTCACTTCTACAGCCTGTTACACACATAACACAACCAATCACTTCTACAGCCTGTTACACATAACACAACCAATCACTTTTACAGCCTGCTACACACACAACACAACCAGTCACTTCTACAGCCTGCTACACACACAGCACAACCAGTCACTTCTACAGCCTGTAACACACAGAACACAACCAGTCACTTCTACACCTGTACACACACATAACACAACCAATCACTTCTACAGCCTGCTACACACATAACACAAACAATCACTTCTACAGCCTGCTACACACATAACACAACCAGTCACTTCTACAGCCTGTAACACACAGAACACAACCAGTCACTTCTACACCCTGTAACAAACACATAACACAACCAATCACTTCTACAGCCTGCTACACACATAACACAAACAATCACTTCTACAGCCTGCTACACACATAACACAACCAGTCACTTCTACAGCCTGTAACACACAGAACACAACCAGTCACTTCTACACCCTGTAACACACACATAACACAACCAATCACTTCTACAGCCTGCTACACACATAACACAACAATCACTTTCTACAGCCTGCTACCACACATAACACAACCAATCACTTCTACACCCTGTAACACACACATAACACAACCAGTCACTTCTACACCCTGTAACACACACATAACACAACCAATCACTTCTACAGCCTGCTACACACATAACACAAACAATCACTTCTACAGCCTGCTACACACATAACACAACCAATCACTTCTACACCCTGTAACACACACATAACACAACCA
This sequence comes from Salvelinus namaycush, assembly GCF_016432855.1. NCBI lineage: Eukaryota > Metazoa > Chordata > Actinopteri > Salmoniformes > Salmonidae > Salvelinus > Salvelinus namaycush. The sequence continues at coordinate 13,815,707 of NC_052329.1, forward strand.
GTCACTTCTACACCCTGTAACACACACATAACACAACCAATCACTTCTACAGCCTGCTACACACATAACCCAAACCAATCACTTCTCCAGCCTGCTACACACATAACACAACCAGTCACTTCTACAGCCTGCTACCACAAAAACACAACCAATCATTTCTACAGCCTGTAACACACAGAACACAACCAGTCACTTCTACACCCTGTAACACACACATAACACAACCAATCACTTCTACACCTGCTACACACATAACACAAACAATCACTTCTACAGCCTGTAACACACAGAACACAACCAGTCACTTCTACACCCTGTAACACACACATAACACAAACAATCACTTCTACAGCCTGCTACACACACAGCACAACCAGTCACTTCTACAGCCTGTAACACACAGAACACAACCAGTCACTTCTACACCCTGTAACACACACATAACACAACCAATCACTTCTACAGCCTGTAACACACATAACACAACCAGTCACTTCTACACCCTGTAACACACACAGAACACAAACAATCACTTCTACAGCCTGTAACACACAGATAACACAACCAGTCACTTCTACAGCCTGCTACACACACATAACACAACCAGTCACTTCTACAGCCTGCTACACACACATAACACAAACAATCACTTCTACAGCCTGCTACACACATAACACAAACAATCACTTCTACAGCCTGCTACACACATAACACAACCAACTCACTTCTACAGCCTGCTACACACATAACACAACCAATCACTTCTACAGCCTGCTACCACACACATAACACACCAGTCACTTCTACAGCCTGCTACACACAACATAACACAACCATCCTTCTACAGCCTGCTACACACATAACACAACCAGTCACTTCTACAGCCTGCTAACACACATAACAACAACACAGTCACTTCTACAGCCTGCTACACACACAAACACAACCAGTCACTTCTCAAGCCTGCTACACAACTAAACACAACCATCACTTCTACAGCCTGCTAACACACATAACACAACCAGTCACTTCTACAGCCTGCTACACACACATAACACAACCATCACTTCTACACCTGCTAACACACATAACACAACCAGTCACTCTACAGCCTGCTACACACATAACACAACCAGTCACTTCTACAGCCTGCTAACACACATAACACAAACAATCATTCTACAGCCTGCTACACCACACAACACAACCATCCACTTTCTACAGCCTGTTACACACAGTAACACAACCAGTCACTTCTACAGCCTGTACACATAAACACAACCAATCACTTTTACAGCCTGCTACACACACAACACAACCAGTCACTTCTACAGCCTGCTACACACACAGCACAACCAGTCACTTCTACAGCCTGTAACACACAGAACACAACCAGTCACTTCTACACCCTGTAACACACACATAACACAACCAATCACTTCTACAGCCTGCTACACACATAACACAAACATCACTCATTCTACAGCCTGCTACACAACTAACACAACCAGTCACTTCTACAGCCTGTAACACACAGAAACACAACCAGTCACTTCTACACCCTGTAACAACACATAACACAACCATCACTTCTACAGCCTGCTACACACATAACACAACCATCACTTCTACAGCCTGCTACACACATAACACAACCAGTCACTTCTACACAGCCCTGTAACACACAAACACAACCAGTCACTTCTACACCTGTAACAAACATACACAACCATCACTTCTACAGCCTGCTACACACATAACACAACAATCACTTCTACAGCCTGCTACACACCATAACACAACCATCACTTCTACACCCTGTAAAACACAACACAATAAAACACAACCAGTCACTTCTACACCTGTACACACACATAACACAACCAATCACTTCTACAGCCTGCTACACACATAACACAAACAATCACTTCTACAGCCTGCTACACACATAACACAACCAATCACTTCTACACCCTGTAACACACACATAACACAACCAATCACTTATACACCCTGTAACACACACATAACACAACCAATCACTTCTACAGCCTGCTACACACATAACACAAACAATCACTTCTACAGCCTGCTACACACATAACACAACCAGTCACTTCTACAGCCTGCTACCACATAAACACAAACAATCACTCTACACTTCTACAGCCTGTAACACACAGAACACAACCATCACTTCTACACCCTGTAACAACACATACAAACCAATCACTTCTAACACCTGCTAACACACATAACACAAAACATCACTTCTACAGCCTGTAAACACAAAACAACAAACCAGTCACTTCTACACCCTGTACACACACATAAACACAAACAATCACTTCTACAGCCTGCTACACACACAGCAACCAACCCAGTCCCACTTCTACAGCCTGTAACACACCAACCACCACTCCCAACTTCTACCCCTGTAAACACACACATAACACAACCAGTCACTTCTACAGCCTGTAAACACACATCACACAACCATCCACTTCACTAACCCTGTACACAACACACAGAACTACCAAACAATCACTTCTACAGCCCTGTAACACACAAAAACAAACCAGTCACTTCTACAGCCTGCTACACCAACATAACACAACCATCACTTCTACAGCCTGCTACACCAACATAACACAAACAATCCACTTCTACAGCCTGCTACACACAACACAAACAACAAACAAAATCACTTCTTACAGCCTGCTACACACATAACACAACCAGTCACTCTACAGCCTGCTACACCACAACAATACACAACAACACACTTCTACAGCCTGCTACACACACATAACACAAACCAGTCACTTCTACAGCTGCTACCACACATAACACACACAGTCACTTCTACCACTGCTAAACACACATACAACAACCGTCACTTCTACAGCCTGCTACCACACATAACACAACCAGTCACTTCTACAGCCTGCTACACACACATAACCACAACCGTCACTTCTACAGCCTGCTACACACACATAACACAACAGTCCACTTTCTACAGCCTGCTAACCACACATAACACAACCAGTCACTTCTACAGCCTGCTACACACATAACAACACACCAGTCACTTTCTACAGCCTGCTACAACACATAACACAACAGTCACTTCTACAGCCTGTCCACACATAACACAACCAGTCACTTCTACAGCCCTGCTACAACACATAACACACCAGTCACTTCTACAGCCTGCTACAACACACATAAAACAAACCATCCAACTTTCTACACCTGCTACACACATAACACAACCATCACTTTCTACAGCCTGCTACAACACAAAACACAACATCACTTCTACAGCCTGCTACACACATAACACAACCATCACTTCTACAGCCTGCTACACACATAACCAAACAATCACTTCTACAAGCCTGCTACACACACATAACACAACCAGTCACTTCTACAGCCTGCTACACACATAACACAACAGTCACTTCTACAGCCTGCTAACACACATAAACACAAACCAGTCACTTCTACAGCCTGCTACACACACATAAACACACCAGTCACTTCTACAGCCTGCTACACACACATAACACAACCAGTCACTTCTACAGCCTGCTACCACACAAATAAACACCAAACCAGTCACTTCTACAGCCTGCCTCACATAAACACAACCAGTCACTTCTACAGCCTGCTACACACATAACAAACACCAGTCACTTCTACAGCCTGCTACACCACATAACACAACCAGTCACTTCTACAGCCTGCTACACACACAAGAAAACACAACCAGTCACTTCTACAGCCTGAACACACACAGAACACAACCAGTCACTTCTACAGCCTGCAACACAAACATACACAACACCAGTCCCACTTCTACAGCCTGCTAACACACAATAACACAACAGTCACTTCTACAGCCTGCTACACACACATAACACAACCAGTCACTTCTACAGCCTGCTAACACACATAACACAACCAGTCACTTCTACAGCCTGTACACACACAGAACACAACCAGTCACTTCTACAGCCTGTAACACACACAGAACACAACCAGTCACTTCTACAGCCTGCAACACATAACACAACCAGTCACTTCTACATCCTGTTACACACACAGAACACAACCAGTCACTTCTACAGCCTGCAACACATAACACAACCAGTCACTTCTACAGCCTGCTACACACATAACACAACCAGTCACTTCTACAGCCTGCTACACACACAGAACACAACCAGTCACTTCTACAGCCTGTAACACACACAGAACACAACCAGTCACTTCTACAGCCTGCAACCATAACACAACCGTCATTCTACATCCTGTACACACACAGAAACACAACAGTCACTTCTCAGCTGCAACATAAACACAACCAGTCACTTCTACAGCCTGCTACACACACAGAACACAACCAGTCACTTCTACAGCCTGCTACACACATAACACAACCAGTCATTTCCACAGCTGTCTCTGGAATTAGCAGAACTTTGTTGGTGAAGGGAAGGTTGTCAGCTGGGCCTGTGTGAGTGTTGTGATGATATTAGTGTGTGTGTGTACAGTATAAGTCAAAGAGAAATAGAGAGAGACAAGTCAGAGATGTGTAATAGAAAGAGAAGTAAGAGATGCGTGTGTGAAAGAGAAGTGAGAGATGTGAGAGAGAGAAAGAGAAGTGAGAGATGTGAGAGAGAGAGAAGTGAGAGATGTGTGTGAGAGAGAGAAGTGAGAGATGCGTGTGAGAGAAAGAGAAGTGAGAGATGTGAGAGAGAGAAGTGAGAGATGCGTGTGAGAGAAGGAGAAGTGAGAGATGTGTGAGAGAAAGAGAAGTGAGAGATGTGTGAGAGAAAGAGAAGTGAGAGATGTGAGAGAGAAGTGAGAGATGCGTGTGAGAGAAAGAGAAGTGAGAGATGTGTGAGAGAAACAGAAGTGAGAGATGTGAGAGAGAGAAGTGAGAGATGTGTGTGAGAGAAAGAGAAGTGAGAGATGTGAGAGAAAGAGAAGTGAGAGATGTGTGTGAGAGAAAGAGAAGTGAGAGATGTGTGAGAGAAAGAGAAGTGAGAGATGTGAGAGAGAAGTGAGAAATGTGTGTGAGAGAAAGAGAAGTGAGAGATAAGAAAAGTGAGAAATGTGTGAGAGAAAGAGAAGTGAGAGATGTGAGAGAAAGAGAAGTGAGAGATGTGTGTGAGAGAAAGAGAAGTGAGAGATGCGTGTTAGAAAGAGAAGTGAGAGATGTGTGTGAGAGAAAGAGAAGTGAGAGATACGTGTGTGAGAGAGAGAAGTGAGAGATGCGTGTATGAGAGAGAGAAGTGAGAGATGTGTGTATGAGAGAGAGAATGTGTATTTTTGTTTAAAGTGTGTGTGCACCGCTGGAGGGGAGGATTCCTGTGAAGTGCAGCTGTTCCAGCTGTGTGAAGCACTCTTTAGTGTGTGTGTCATCCGGACACAAAGACACACACGCAATAATGCACACACACACCTACAGTATTTCACGCGCACGCTCGCACACACACACACACACACACACACACACACACACACAACCAACACACCACACACCACCACACACACACACCACCACACACACACACACACACACACACACACACACACACACACACACACACACACACACACAGCCAGTCAATCTGTGCTGCTCTACTTCTCACTACATCTAAACACAGCCAAGAACGCTTCACGCTCTATTTTATTTCTCTCTTTTTCACCTTCTCATTTGTCTCCCTCTTTCTCCCACTCCTACCTCCCCCTCTCTACCCTCTCTGTCTCTTTCTCCTACTTCCCCCTCTCTACCCTCTCTGTCTCTTTCTCCCACTCCGACCTCCCCTTCTCTACCATCTCAGTCTCTTTCTCCTACCTCCCCCTCTCTATCCTCTCTGTCTCTTTCTCCCACTCCGACCTCCCCTTCTCTACCATCTCAGTCTCTTTCTCCTACCTCCCCTTCTCTACCCTCTCTGTCTCTTTCTCCTAAAACCCCTCTCTACCCTCTCTACCCTAGACAGCTGTAGAAGTGACTGGTTGTGTTATGTGTGTAACGCTGTAGAAGTGACTGGGTGTGTTATGTGTGTAGCAGGCTGTAGAAGTGATTGGTTGTGTTATGTGTGTGTAGCAGGCTGTAGAAGTGACTGGTTGTGTTATGTGTGTAGCAGGCTGTAGAAGTGATTGGTTGTGTTATGTGTGTGTAGCAGGCTGTAGAAGTGACTGGTTGTGTTATGTGTGTAGCAGGCTGTGGAAGTGATTGGTTGTGTTATGTGTAGCAGGCTGTAGAAGTGACTGGTTGTGTTATGTGTGTGGCAGGCTGTAGAAGTGATTGGTTGTGTTATGTGTGTAACGCTGTAGAAGTGACTGGTTGTGTTATGTGTGTTGCAGGCTGTAGAAGTGATTGGTTGTGTTATTTGTAGCAGGCTGTAGAAGTGATTGGGTTTTGTGTTTTATGTGGTGTGTGTAGCAGGCGTGTAAAGTGACTGTTTTGTGTTATGTGTGTTGCAGGCTGTATAAGTGACTGGTTGTGTTATGTGTGTTGCAGGCTGTAGAAGTGACTGGTTGTGTTATGTGTGTGGCAGGCTGTAGAAGTGACTGGTTGTGTTATGTGTGTTGCAGGCTGTAGAAGTGATTGGTTGTGTTATGTGTAGCAGGCTGTAGAAGTGACTGGTTGTGTTATTTGTAGCAGGCTGTAGAAGTGATTGGTTGTGTTCTGTGTGTGTAGCAGGCTGTAGAAGTGATTGGTTGTGTTCTGTGTGTGTAGCAGGCTGTAGAAGTGACTGGTTGTGTTATGTGTGTAGCAGGCTGTAGAAGTGACTGGTTGTGTTATTTCTAGCAGGCTGTAGAAGTGATTGGTTGTGTTATTTGTAGCAGGCTGTAGAAGTGATTGGTTGTGTTATTTGTAACAGGCTGTAGAAGTGATTGGTTGTGTTATTTGTAACAGGCTGTAGAAGTGATTGGTTGTGTTATTTGTAACAGGCTGTAGAAGTGATTGGTTGTGTTATTTGTAACAGGCTGTAGAAGTGATTGTTGTGTTTGTTATTTGTAACAGCTGTAGAAGTGATTGGTTGTGTTTATGTTGTACAGGCTGTAGAAGTGATTGTTGTGTTTATTTGTAACAGGCTGTAGAGTGATTGTTGTGTTATTTGTAACAGGCTGTAAAGAAGTGATTGGTTTTTTTGTTTTTTGTGTTATTTTGTAACAGGCTGTAGAAGTGATTGGTTGTGTTAATTTGTTAGCAGGCTGTGAAGTGATTGGTTTGTGTTATTTGTAACAGGCTGTAGAAGTGATTTGGTTTTGTGTTATTTTGTAACAGGCTGTAGAAGTGATTGGTTGTGTTATTTTGTAAAAAGGCTGGTAGAAAAGTGATTGGTTGTTTTTATTTGTACAGGCTGTAGAAGTGATTGGTTTGTGTTTTATTTGTAAGCAGGCTGTAGAAGTGATGTGGTTGTGTTTTGTAGCGCTGTAAGAGTGATTGTTGTGTTAGTTACGGCCTGTAGAAGTGACTGGTTTGTGTTTCTGTTGAGCAGGCTGTAAGAGTGATTGGTTGTGTTTATTTGTAGCAGGCTGTAAGAATGATTTTGTGTTGAGCAGGCTGAAAAGGTGGTGTGTAGTGCAGCTGTAGAAGTGACTGGTGGCTGATTCACAGGTGATTGTGGAACGTGCCTTAGGGACAGAAGACTGATGAAATTGTCCTTTCCTCATTGTCTGTTAATCCCCACTCGGACATTATGCAAATTGCACTGACCCCCAACATAGCCAACCAGACCCCTCACCCCTCCTCCCCGAGCTGAGCCTCCTTCTAACATTGAAGAGGCCTGATAGCCTCTGATCACTGATCAATCACCAAGGCCCTTCCCAGGCCACAGCAGAGCACCTCTTGACCTCAGCCTGGTTATCTCAAAATGATGATGTATTAGAGGACAAAGACCAATTATACTTCTGGGCTGCTCTTTGATCATGGGCCGCCCGCGACACGAACCTCAGTACGGACACAGGAAGTGGTGGTGAACAGAGGTCAGAGGTCACAGTTTAGCGTGTGAAGTGGAACTGCGAGTAATTATTGGCTTGCTTTGGGCCTTTGTACTGGTAACCAGCTGTAAGACTGTGCGGCTGGGGACACAGCTCTTTAATATCCTGCGTGGTCGCCATGTTTCCTAAATGTTTCCTCATTGTTTTCTTTTATCGGAGAAGAGCATTCCTGGAGGACAGAACTGCAGGCTGGGTCTTTGATGCTGATTGGGCATGTCCCTCTGAGCCCTGAGAGCAGATGCTATCTGTCGGCCAGGTTGGAGGAGGGAATGCTGTGGTTTTCATAGCATTCAGCTCTGTTGTCTAGTTCCTCCATAGACCGGAGCGGTGTCCTGGACTGGCTTTGGAGCAGACAGAATTCCGACCGGAGCGGTAGTCCCATCTATTGACGGGTGGGACAGAGCATGGTGCTCTGTTTGTGCACAGAGCTGTGTCTCCATTCCTGTGGTAGACATAAATTATACAGCCAGACTGAAACCAGAGAATCCACTGTTTTCACGAGTCTTGGCTGAGCAACCTGGTGCACTTTGTATCAGAAACCCTTCAATTTGTCTTGACTTAAATGAGACATTCCTAGAGTTATTGAAATAGGCCTAGTCTTTATTATTTAGAAACAGATAGTGTAGGGTTGAAGAGATTCATCAGACGGTGAGGATGGTGATGATAGTTAGGGTGGGGCACAGGTGTTGATCACTACAAATATGAACCACTTTCATTTGAAGTTTGTGGTTCTTCCGGGAACTGAAGTGTTACATTGCTTTGGAACTTGGAGACGTTCTATTCTTATTGTCTTGCGGATGAATGACTAAGGACTTGTTTATTCTAATTGTATTCTCAGGCAGATGAATGACTCAGGACTTGTTTGTTCTAATTGTATTCTCAGGCAGATGAATGACTCAGGACTTGTTTATTCTAGTTGTATTCTCAGGCAGATGAATGACTAAGGACTTGTTTATTCTAATTGTATTCTCAGGCAGATGAATGACTCAGGACTTGTTTGTTTCTAATTGTATTCTCAGGCAGATGAATGACTCAGGACTTTGTTTATTCTAATTGTATTCTCAGGCAGATGAATGACTCAGGACGTGTTTATTCTAATTGTATTCTCAGGCAGATGAATGACTAAGGACTTGTTTGTTCTAATTGTATTCTCAGGCAGATGAATGACTCAGGACTTGTTTATTCTAATTGTATTCTCAGGCAGATGAATGACTCAGGACGTGTTTATTGTAATTGTATTCTCAGGCAGATGAATGACTCAGGACTTGTTTATTCTAATTGTATTCTCAGGCAGATGAATGACTCAGGACGTTTTTTTATTCTAATTGTATTCTCAGGCAGATGAATGACTCAGGACTTGTTTGTTCTAATTGTATTCTCAGGCAGATGAATGAACTCAGGACTTGTTTATTCTAATTGTATTCTCAGGCAGATGAATGCTCAGGACTTGTTTTATTCTAATTGTATTCTCAGGCAGAATGAATGACTCAGGAGTTGTTTTATTCTAATTGTATTCTCAGGCGATAAATGACTCAGGACTTGTTTGTTCTAATTGTATTCTCAGGCAGATGAATGACTCAGGACTTGTTTATTCTAATTGTATTCTCAGGCAGATGAATGACTCAGGATTTGTTTGTTTCTAATTGTATTCTCAGGCAGATGAATGACTCAGGACGTGTTTGTTATTCTAATTGTATTCTCAGGCGGATGAATGACTCAGACTTGTTTTGTTCTAATTGTATTCTCAGCAGATGAATGACTCAGGACTTGTTTATTCTAATTGTATTCTCAGGCAGATGAATGACTAAGGACTTGTTTGTTCTAATTGTATTCTCAGGCAGATGAATGACTCAGGACTGTTTGTTCTAATTGTATTCTCAGGCAGATAAATGACTCAGGACTTGTTTTATTATAATTGTATTCTCAGGCAGATGAATGACTCAGGACTGTTTTTTATTCTAATTGTATTCTCAGGCAGATGAATGACTCAGGACGTGTTTTTATCTAATTGTATTCTCAGGCAGATGAATGACATCGGACTTGTTTTTATTCAATGTGTTTCTCAGGCAGATGAATGACTCAGGAAGTGTTTATTCTAATTGTATTCTCAGGCGGATGAATGACTCAGGACTTGTTTGTTCTAATTGTATTCTCAGGCAGATGAATGACTCAGGACTTGTTTATTCTAATTGTATTCTCAGGCAGATGAATGACTCAGGACTTGTTTGTTCTAATTGTATTCTCAGGCAGATGAATGACTCAGGACGTGTTTATTCTAATTGTATTCTCAGGCGGATGAATGACTCAGGACTTGTTTATTCTAATTGTATTCTCAGGCAGATGAATGACTAAGGACTTGTTTGTTCTAATTGTATTCTCAGGCAGATGAATGACTCAGGACTTGTTTGTTCTAATTGTATTCTCAGGCAGATGAATGACTCAGGACTTGTTTATTCTAATTGTATTCTCAGGCAGATGAATGACTCAGGACGTGTTTATTCTAATTGTATTCTCAGGCGGATGAATGACTCAGGACTTGTTTGTTCTAATTGTATTCTCAGGCAGATGAATGACTCAGGACTTGTTTGTTCTAATTGTATTCTCAGGCAGATGAATGACTCAGGACTTGTTTTCTAATTGTATTCTCAGGCAGATGAATGACTCAGGACGTGTTGTTTCTAATTGTATTCTCAGGCAGATGAATGACTCAGGACTTGTTTTTTAATTGTATTCTCAGGCAGATGAATGACTCAGGACTTGTTTGTTATAATTGTATTCTCAGGCAGATGAATGACTCAGGACTTGTTTGTTCTAATTGTATTCTCAGGCAGATGAATGACTAAGGACTTGTTTATTCTAATTGTATTCTCAGGCAGATGAATGACTCAGGACTTGTTTGTTATAATTGTATTCTCAGGCAGATGAATGACTCAGGACTTGTTTGTTATAATTGTATTCTCAGGCAGATGACTGACTAAGGACTTGTTTATTTCTAATTGTATTCTCAGGCAGATGAATGATCAGGACTTGTTTGTTCTAATTGTATTCTCAGGCAGATGAATGACTCAGGACTTGTTTGTTCTAATTGTATTCTCAGGCAGATGAATGACTCAGGACTTGTTTATTCTAATTGTATTCTCAGGCAGATGAATGACTCAGGACTTGTTTGTTCTAATTGTATTCTCAGGCAGATGAATGACTCAGGACTTGTTTGTTCTAATTGTATTCTCAGGCAGATGAATGACTCAGGACTTGTTTGTTCTAAATGTATTCTCAGGCAGATGAATGACTCAGGACTTGTTTGTTCTAATTGTATTCTCAGGCGGATGAATGACTCAGGACTTGTTTGTTCTAATTGTATTCTCAGGCAGATGAATGACTCAGGACTTGTTTGTTCTAATTGTATTCTCAGGCGGATGAATGACTAAGGACTTGTTTGTTCTAATTGTATTCAGGCAGATGAATGACTCAGGACTTGTTTGTTCTAATTGTATTCAGGCAGATGAATGACTCAGGACTTGTTTGTTCTAATTGTATTCTCAGGCAGATGAATGACTCAGGACTTGTTTGTTCTAATTGTATTCTCAGGCAGATGAATGATCAGGACTTGTTTGTTATAATTGTATTCTCAGGCGATGATGACTAGGACTTGTTTGTTCTAATTGTATTCTCAGGCAGATGAATGACTCAGGACTTGTTTGTTCTAATTGTATTCTCAGGCAGATGAATGACTCAGGACTTGTTTGTTCTAATTGTATTCTCAGGCAGATGAATGACTCAGGACTTGTTTGTTCTAATTGTATTCTCAGGCGATGAATGACTCAGGACTTTTTTCTAATTGTATTCTCGGCGATGAATGACTAGGACTTGTTTGTTCTAATTGTATTCTCAGGCAGATAATGACTCAGGACTTGTTTGTTCTATTTTGTATTCTCAGGCAGAATGAATGACTCAGGACTTGTTTGTTCTGAATTGTATTCTCAGGCAGATGAATGACTAAGACTTGTTTGTTCTAATTGTATTCCAGCAGATGAATGACTCAGACTTGTTTGTTCTAATTGTATTCTCAGGCAGATGAATGACTCAGGACTTTGTTTTATTATTGTATTCTCAGGCAGATGAATGACTCAGGACTTGTTTTTATTCTAATTGTATTCTCAGGCAGATGAATGACTCAGACTTGTTTTGTTAATTGTATTCTCAGGCAGATGAATGACTCAGGACTTGTTTGTTATAATTGTATTCTCAGCAGAATGACTAGGACTTGTTTATTCTAATTGTATTCTCAGGCAGATGAATGACTCAGGACTTGTTTGTTCTAATTGTATTCTCAGGCAGATGAATGACTCAGGACTTGTTTGTTCTAATTGTATTCTCAGGCAGATGAATGACTCAGGACTTGTTTATTCTAATTGTATTCTCAGGCAGATGAATGACTCAGGACTTGTTTGTTCTAATTAGTATTCTCAGGCAGATGAATGACTCAGGACTTGTTTTGTTCTAATTGTATTCTCAGGCAGATGAATGACTCAGGACTTGTTGTTCTAATTGTATTCTCAGGCGATGAATGACTCAGGACTTGTTTGTTTAATTGTATTCTCAGGCAGATGAATGACTAAGGACTTGTTTGTTCTAATTGTATTCTCAGGCAGATGAATGACTCAGGACTTGTTTGTTCTAATTGTATTCTCAGGCAGATGAATGACTCAGGACTTGTTTGTTCTAATTGTATTCTCAGGCAGATGAATGACTCAGGACTTGTTTGTTCTAATTGTATTCTCAGCGATGAATGACTCAGGACTTGTTTGTTCTAATTGTATTCTCAGGCAGATGAATGACTCAGGACTTGTTTGTTCTAATTGTATTCTCAGGCGGATGAATGACTAAGGACTTGTTTGTTCTAATTGTATTCTCAGGCAGATGAATGACTCAGGACTTGTTTGTTCTAATTGTATTCTCAGGCAGATGAATGACTCAGGACTTGTTTGTTCTAATTGTATTCTCAGGCAGATGAATGACTCAGGACTTGTTTGTTATAATTGTATTCTCAGGCAGATGACTGACTAAGGACTTGTTTGTTTTAATTGTATTCTCAGGCAGATGAATGACTCAGGACTTGTTTGTTATAATTGTATTCTCAGGCAGATGACTGACTAAGGACTTGTTTGTTCTAATTGTATTCTCAGGCAGATGAATGACTCAGGACTTGTTTGTTCTAATTGTATTCTCAGGCAGATGACTGACTAAGGACTTGTTTGGTTGTGAATGTTGTTGAGTTTTCTGTCAGTGCCAGGTTTTGACCACGGGCTACAGTCAGACAAAGAACAGTTAGTTAGACAATGAGTCACACTATACATACTGTATGCCTATAGTAAAACCTTCATTGCACAAACAAAATACCTCTCACAGAAATGCTTGAAGAAATAATTACATACTTAGCTTTCAAAAACCCAGCATATATGTCATTACTTTATTCAAAATGACCAGCAACTGTTTATGTAGTTCTGGATTTTAAAACAACAAACTGTCAACCTGAACAATTAGTTGATGTGAGAAAGCCAAGTATTAACAATATAAGTAGATCATTGGGAAGGAGGATCCATAATTGCTCCTCCATCCGTGTTTTACCTGATGCCCCAGAAGTCTTGTATTTTACCTGATGCCCCAGAAGGCTTGTATTTTACCTGATGCCCTAGAATGCTTGTATTTTACCTGATGCCCCAGAAGGCTTGTATTTTACCTGATGCCCCAGAAGGCTTGTATTTTACCTGATGCCCCAGAAGGCTTGTATTTTACCTGATGCCCCAGAAGGCTTGTATTTTACCTGATGCCCCAGAAGGCTTGTATTTTACCTGATGCCCCAGAAGGCTTGTATTTTACCTGATGCCCCAGAAGGCTTGTATTTTACCTGATGCCCCAGAAGTCTTGTATTTTACCTGATGCCCCAGAAGTCTTGTATTTTACCTGATGCCCCAGAAGGCTTGTATTTTACCTGATGCCCCAGAAGGCTTGTATTTTACCTGATGCCCCAGAAGGCTTGTATTTTACCTGATGCCCCAGAATGCTTGTATTTTACCTGATGCCCCAGAAGGCTTGTATTTTACCTGATGCCCCAGAAGGCTTGTATTTTACCTGATGCCCCAGAAGGCTTGTATTTTACCTGATGCCACAGAAGGCTTGTATTTTACCTGATGCCCCAGAAGGCTTGTATTTTACCTGATGCCCCAGAAGGCTTGTATTTTACCTGATGCCCTAGAAGTCTTGTATTTTACCTGATGCCCCAGAAGGCTTGTATTTTACCTGATGCCCCAGAAGGCTTGCATTTTACCTGATGCCCTAGAATGCTTGTATTTTACCTGATGCCCCAGAAGGCTTGTATTTTACCTGATGCCCCAGAAGGCTTGTATTTTACCTGATGCCCCAGAAGGCTTGTATTTTACCTGATGCCCCAGAAGGCTTGTATTTTACCTGATGCCCCAGAAGGCTTGTATTTTACCTGATGCCCCAGAAGGCTTGTATTTTACCTGATGCCCCAGAAGGCTTGTATTTTACCTGATGCCCTAGAATGCTTGTATTTTACCTGATGCCCCAGAAGGCTTGTATTTTACCTGATGCCCCAGAAGGCTTGTATTTTACCTGATGCCCCAGAAGGCTTGTATTTTACCTGATGCCCCAGAAGGCTTGTATTTTACCTGATGCCCCAGAAGGCTTGTATTTTACCTGATGCCCCAGAAGTCTTGTATTTTACCTGATGCCCCAGAAGGCTTGTATTTTACCTGATGCCCCAGAAGTCTTGTATTTTACCTGATGCCCCAGAAGGCTTGTATTTTACCTGATGCCCCAGAAGGCTTGTATTTTACCCGATGCCCCAGAAGGCTTGTATTTTACCTGATGCCCTAGAATGCTTGTATTTTACCTGATGCCCCAGAAGGCTTGTATTTTACCTGATGCCCCAGAATGCTTGTATTTTACCTGATGCCCCAGAAGGCTTGTATTTTACCTGATGCCCCAGAAGGCTTGTATTTTACCTGATGCCCCAGAAGGCTTGTATTTTACCTGATGCCCCAGAAGGCTCCGTGTTTTACCTGATGCCCCAGAAGGCTTGTATTTTACCTGATGCCCCAGAAGGCTTGTATTTTACCTGATGCCCCAGAAGGCTTGTATTTTACCTGATGCCCTAGAATGCTTGTATTTTACCTGATGCCCCAGAAGGCTTGTATTTTACCTGATGCCCCAGAAGGCTTGTATTTTACCTGATGCCCCAGAAGGCTCCGTGTTTTACCTGATGCCCCAGAAGGCTTGTATTTTCCCTGATGCCCCAGAAGGCTTGTATTACAACACCAATTCTCCGTGTCACTTCAGAGGGGATAAAGAACTTTAGAGGGAGAGGTTGACTTGACTCCAGCTCAGTGAAAAGCAGACTTTATCCTCCTATTGGTCTCCTCTCTGTTTACCACTGAATAGAATCTTAAATCATTTTGACAAGTCTCTTTAAAGAGCAGGATACATATAGTCAACCCCACAGTGAAGAACTGAAAACCTGACAAAGATTGGCAAAGGCATAGAGAGATATTGTAGGATGGATACATTTCCTTCTTTATTAACTTTTACCGAACCTCAACCCCGTATCCGGGATCACCCCCCACCCCCCACACACTGATTAGCATAGCTAGCATAGCTTCACAAGTAGATAGTAGCATCTAAATATCATTAAATCACAAGTCCAAGACACCAGATGAAAGATACAGATCTTGTGAATAAAGCCACCATTTCAGATTTTTAAAATGTTTTACAGGGAAGACAAAATATGTAAATCTATTAGCTAAACACGTTAGCAAAATACACCACTATTCTAACTCCATCAGTTTCTTACTCCTTCAGGTGCTATCACCAATTCGGCTCAACTAAGATATTGATAGCCAATAACCTATAAAAAAAACCATCAGATGACAGTCTGATAACATATTCATGGTATAGGATAGTTTTTGTTAGAAAAAAGTGCATATTTCAGGTAGAAATCACAGTTTACAATTGCACCGACCATCACAAATCGACTAGAATTACTAGATAGAGCAACGTGTATGACCAATTTACTCATCATAAAACATTTCATAAAAATAGACAAAGCATAGCAATGGAAAGACCCAGTTCTTGTGATTTCAGACCATATTTCAGATTTTCTAAGCGTTTTTCAGCGAAAACACAATAAATCGATAAGTTAGCATACTACATGTGCAAACGTTACCAGAGCATCGATTCCAGCCAAAGAGCGCTATAACGTCAACATCGCCAAAAGATATTAATTTTTTCACTAACCTTCTCAGAATTCTTCCGATGACACTCCTGTAACATCATTTTACAACATACATATACAGTTTGTTCGAAAAGGTGCATATTTAGCCATACAAAACCGTGGTTACACAATAAAAATACTAGGAAATCAAGCCTCAATATGTCTGACGTCATCTATCAGAGTGATCTAGTTTAATTGAAAGCTAATCATATACTTGACTAAAAAATACAGGGTTGACAGGAATCGAAAGACAAATTAGTTCTTAATGCAACCGCTGATTTACATTTGTAAAATTATCCTTACTTTTCAATACAGGGTTCGCCAAGTGAAGCTACACCAAACAAAATGGCGAAATATGCGTTTAAAATATTTCGACAGAACAACAATTTATCATATTAAATATTGCTTACTATGAGCTGTTCTTCCATCATATTCTTGGGCAATGTATCCTTTCTATGTTATAAACGTCTTTTGGTCGATAGATGTCCTCTGTCCTTCGAAATATCCACTAACGATCGAACGGGACCCCAAAACGTGTCCAAAGTTTCAGAGTGCACAACAAAGAAATTCCTCAAAATCGCACTAAACGGATATAATTTCCTATAAAACGGTTTAAATTAACTACCTTATGATGTTTCTAAGTCCTATATCGAATTAAATTACAGACGGATACATTTCAAGTTGATAACCGAGCCTGTGAAAATGGCGTCCGGAGGTCCCTTCCTGCGTAAGGGCGAGCGTCGAAAGGGGGGCTACTCTCACTCCTTGGTCTTTTATAACCTCTGAGAGCTACGGAGAAGGCCCATTCCACTTCTCATTGGTTACTGACATCCAGGGGAAGGCGGGTGCAGTTCGTGTCGTTCCATAGGATAGACAGAGACCTTAAAAACTGATCTGAAACCAGAGCTTCGCTCTCAGACCTTTCACTGTCTGTCATGGATTTCGCTGTAGAAAGAGTTCTGGGTCACCCACAGACATCATTCCAACTTTGTATGAAACTAGAAAGTGTTTTCTTTCCAATAGAATTAATAATATGCATATTGTACGAGCAAGAATTGAGTACTAGGCAGTTTAATTTGGAGACGACAAAATGCTAATTCGGAACAGCACCCCCTGTAGTCGCAAGAATTAAGTAATATCCCATTAAGTGTAATTCAGCCGGGGTTTCTGGGATGGTTTGTATTCTTCAAGGTTACAATCAGCATCAGTCCATCATCAGCTCACTGTCGACACAGCTTGTCAGACAATACTAGTTATACACTATATATATATATATATCTGTCCTTCAACTCGAGAAATAGTCTCTCCTGACTACCAATGGGGAGGATTGATTTGGATGTCAGAGGGTGGTCATTAGTAATGCTGTTGACATGAGGCTTGGTGGTGTGGCTGGCTGTGCAGTAGTGAGACAGGGTGTGACCCCTACCCATTATCTCTCCATCTCTCCCAGTCTCTGTCACTCTCTTTTTTCCTGTCTGTCTGTGTGTCTCTCTTTCACCATGTCTGTCTGTCTCTGTCTGTCTGTCTGTCTGTCTGTCTGTCTGTCTGTCTGTCTGTCTGTCTGTCTGTCTGTCTGTCTGTCTGTCTGTCTGTCTGTCTGTCTGTCTGTCTGCCTGCCTGCCTGCCTGTCTGTCTGTCTGTCTGTCTGTCTGTCTGTCTGTCTGTCTGTCTGTCTGTCTGTCTGTCTGTCTGTCTGTCTGTCTGTCTGTCTGTCTGTCTCTCTCTCTGTTGGCGGTATACCAGGCCTGTGGCATGGTTTTCTCCCTGACTCCATGCTGCTCCCAATCTAATTGGCTCAGTGTTAAGCTATGGTGCTCACTCACTCCCTGTCTACCTATCTTCCTCCCTCCTTGAATGGATAATTGGATGCTCTCTCCCAACCCCCTCCCTGGTCTCTCCGGCACCCCGCTGCATTCCCAACACTTCCCAACCCAGCCAGGATCAGCCCATGGAGCTTGATTTGACCGCTGGATCAAAGGGAATACACTATCCCAGACAGACGGGACTCACACTGCTCCACGCTCTCACACAGACACATAGTAAATATCATTATAAAACTAAGTATGATATGTGTTTTTATTCTCAATATATTGGCAAATCCCAAGCTACTTCATCTCCTTCCTGTGCAGCCAACGTCCTGCAGAAAGAAAGACACCTCTGTAGCTCCCACCTCTAATACATGGAGGTCAGGGGAATCCATTTTTTCAGGGGAGGCCTCCCTGGAATTATTCATTATGGGGTTCGATAACAAAATACTCCGGGCATCAACCCCCGCCATGGCCCTTAATAATGCATGCTCCACATTGGTTTTCTCCACTATGGGGAGCACAGGAGTCCTCCGTTACCTCACAGAACGAAGGGAGGGAAAGAAAAAAGGAGGGATGGTGGAGGTGTAACCAGAACACAGACCTAGCCCTGGCTGTCAGGGTCCAAGGAGAGAGATGGAGGGAGGGAGAGAAGGAGAGGGAGGAGGGATGGTGGAGGTGTAACCAGAACACAGACCTAGCTCTGGCTGTCAAGGTCCAAGGAGAGAGATGGAGGGAGGGAGAGAAGGAGAGGGAGGAGGGATGGTGGAGGTGTAACCAGAACACATGCCTAGCCCTGGCTGTCAGTGTCCAAGGAGAGAGATGGAGGGAGGGAGGGAGAGAAGGAGAGGGAGGAGGGATGGTGGAGGTGTAACCAGAATACAGACCTAACCCTGGCTGTCAGGGTCCAAGGAGAGAGATGGAGGGAGGGAGAGGAGAGAAGGAGAGGGAGGAGGGATGGTGGAGGTGTAACCAGAACACAGACCTATCCCTGGCTGTCAGGGTCCAAGGAGAGAGATGGAGGGAGGGAGAGGAGAGAAGGAGAGGGAGGAGGGATGGTGGAGGTGTAACCAGAACACAGACCTAGCTCTGGCTGTCAGGGTCCAAGGAGAGAGATGGAGGGAGGAAGAGGAGAGAAGGAGAGGGAGGAGGGATGGTGGAGGTGTAACCAGAACACAGACCTAGCTCTGGCTGTCAGGGTCCAAGGAGAGAGATGGAGGGAGGGAGAGAAGGAGAGGGAGGAGGGATGGTGGAGGTGTAACCAGAACACAGACCTAGCTCTGGCTGTCAAGGTCCAAGGAGAGAGATGGAGGGAGGGAGGGAGAGAAGGAGAGGGAGGAGGGATGGTGGAGGTGTAACCAGAACACAGACCTAGCTCTGGCTGTCAAGGTCCAAGGAGAGAGATGGAGGGAGGGAGAGAAAGAGAGGGAGGAGGGATGGTGCAGGTGTAACCAGAACACAGACCTAGCTCTGGCTGTCAGGGTCCAAGGAGAGAGATGGAGGGAGGGAGAGGAGGAAGGAGAGGGAGAAACCTGGCTAGTAGCCTGCAGTAAAGGAACCATCCTGTTGACCTTTGGGAATGACCCATTGGCTCTAGACTGAGCGATGGTGTCAGCTGCCAGTGTAGAACACCTGTATTAGGAATGCCTGGCGAGCTTGGGTCGCTTCTAATTATGAAGAATGCAAAACAAGAGACAGGAGAGCTGGGCTGAGGTTCCAACCACACTATGCTATACAGCCTTGCTCAGTCACAGCCACCGCTCTGTGTGGCCCGGCTTTCACACACCACACAACCACACACACAGCTCAGTCGCATTCCATGTCACATTCCGTGTGTGTGTGTTGCATGTACACAAGTCTGATTTCCTTCCGTCATGGTTGGCCTACCACAGACTGTCACCCATTGAGACAGATTGTTGGCTTTCTTTACAGCCATGTGCCACTGATGGCTGTTTTATTAACATGATTTTGTATATTCCCATATTTTTCAAAAAAAGAAAAAGTATTCTACTGTACATGGCTTAGCAGCTAGACTAGTAAGTGCCACGCTGTTGTTAGCTAAGTGTAGTAAGAACAGTAGGCAGCCGAAAGCCTCATTGTTGAAGTATAGTAATTAACGCCACTTGACTTACACTAACTGAGGTGGGGCTCAAACTGTCTCTGGAGTCTGTCTAACAAGCAGCCGAGGACAAGCCAAGACCCAGAAACCAAAGACAAATAACCCAACATTTGCTGGTCTCTAAAAAACGGCCAATGACACAAGCCATCTGTGTGCAATTTAGCCAGACTGTGTTGTCATCCCGTTCCCTATGAGGTAGTCCTCTGAGAGAGAGAGGTAATATTATCAGCACAGCCCAGTCTCACACAGCTACCGTACAGAGGGGGAGAGAGGGGGAGGGGGGAGAGGGGGAGAGAAGGGGAGAGGGAAGGGACCCCAGAGATTTGACCACTGAGAGATGGAGGTCAACAGCGGAACACAGATAGGCTTTTATTTCCCGGCTGGAGCTGTGACGGAGTGAGACAGACACCCCTGATCTCCCCGACCCTGCCTGTCTGACCAGTAGATGAAAACTGAACTGAGCTCATTAGGTGAGACTTGAGGGAGTCACTGGAGCAGTGGAGAGACCAGCACAGAGGAGAGGGAGAGAGATGGAGTTGTCCTGGGAACTAGGTTGTGTTCTCAGAACAGCAGGGATCCTGATGGTTTAAATGTGGATCTAGGAATGCAAGGCATAGAAATCTCTCTCATGTCATGGTCTCGACGCTAGAGATGATGAACCATTTCTAGACGCTCCTATAAGTGTCATCACCCGGCCCTTGGCTCAACAACACCTCCACACCCTACCCTGTGTGAATGTGAATATCGTCGACACCTCACTATAAAACATCCTTCATGTATCTAGTGGCATCCAAGCATGTCTCAGTTCCCAGTCACAGCAGCTACATGTAGGATGCATGGAGGTCTGTTTGCACTGGAACACTTCCTAGAGACTGTTATTATGGAGAGGCAGAGAGGCCTATTCCTCATCTCCACACCTGTCTGTCTGTCTGTC
This sequence comes from Salvelinus namaycush, assembly GCF_016432855.1. Taxonomy (NCBI): domain Eukaryota; kingdom Metazoa; phylum Chordata; class Actinopteri; order Salmoniformes; family Salmonidae; genus Salvelinus; species Salvelinus namaycush. The sequence continues at coordinate 13,836,886 of NC_052329.1, forward strand.
TGTCTGTCTGTCTGTCTGTCTGTCTGTCTGTCTGTCTGTCTGTCTGTCTGTCTGTCTGTCTGTCTGTCTGTCTGTCTGTCTGTCTGTGTGTGATGATATTGTAGAAATATCTGGCGTCTGGATGACAGAGGGAGACTCATACTCTGTCTCCTCTCCGCTGAATGGAACATCCTTGTGGCCCAGTAACCTTGAGTCTAATGGATAGGGTCAATCTGAATGGAGTCACAAACGAGGGCCAGGTGTGTGGCCAATCAATGTCATGGTGCCTGGTTTTGCAAGGCTGCCTGCTGAAGGAGACTGTCATAATTGGGACGCCATTCCACACAGGTAATAGGTTTACTGTGATCATTCATTTTAGGACACACAGACACACAAACACAGACAAATGCCACACACACAACCCCATTACAAGCCATTGGGCACAATGAATACAGATAGGCGATGTGATGGGGCATCTCTTGGTAACCCCCAGTGTTTCAATGACTCCTTTACCTTTTCCATCCATCACTAGGTGAGCAGACACTGGTCAGATGTATCACTGAGCCCAGCCTCCCTAAAGCTTGTTAACGTCACTCGAGGTGTTGGCTGCTGCAGTCAGAGATAAAGGGTTGAAGGGTACAGTTATTAAGGCTGAACTGTTAAGGGCCTCACTCCACTGCCCACAGTGTCCATGTATAGACAGGTGAGTGAACAGTCAGCAGGAGGGGGATCTCAATTTCACCACCCCCTCAAGCACAATGTCTCATACAGAACAGCAGTATCATTTCCATTGTTTAAACCAGAGGGAGAACAGACTGGTTTAACAGCCACTTCAGGCTGAGGCTTCCATGAAGGTCACACTGTTTGTGTGATTACTGTAATATCTTCCTTACTCAGGTAGGGCCTGTACATAAATAATGTATGTGTGGTTACTGTAATATCTTCCTTACTCAGGTAGGGCCTGTACATAAATAATGTTTGTGTGATTACTGTAATATCTTCCTTACTCAGGTAGGGCCTGTACAAGCTTGTCTGATCAGTACAGCAGGACACACAACACTAATGTCTTCTATTCTTCACTAGAGAAAGTAAAGAGAGATGAGGTTCTCCCCTCCCTTCCGTCAAACCATTTGATCGTTTCTTTTTCTGCCGTTCTGAAGTTGAGCTGGATTGATCTAGTCTATAGACAAGGCTTGTATAGTCTATAGGTCTATAGACAAGGCTTGTATAGTCTATAGGTCTATAGACAAGGCTTGTATAGTATATAGGTCTATAGACAAGGCTTGTATAGTCTATAGGTCTATAGACAAGGCTTGTATAGTATATAGGTCTATAGACAAGGCTTGTATAGTCTATAGGTCTATAGACAAGGCTTGTATAGTCTATAGGTCTATAGACAAGTCTTGTATAGTCTATAGGTCTATAGACAAGGCTTGTATAGTCTATAGGTCTATAGACAAGGCTTGTATAGTCTATAGGTCTATAGACAGGGCTTGTATAGTCTATAGGTCTATAGACAAGGCTTGTATAGTATATAGGTCTATAGACAAGGCTTGTATAGTCTATAGGTCTATAGACAAGTCTTGTATAGTCTATAGGTCTATAGACAAGGCTTGTATAGTCTATAGGTCTATAGACAAGGCTTGTATAGTCTATAGGTCTATAGACAAGTCTTGTATAGTCTATAGGTCTATAGACAAGGCTTGTATAGTCTATAGGTCTATAGACAAGGCTTGTATAGTCTATAGGTCTATAGACAAGTCTTGTATAGTCTATAGGTCTATAGACAAGGCTTGTATAGTCTATAGGTCTATAGACAAGGCTTGTATAGTCTATAGGTCAACACTGAGATGACATGTGGATAAGGAGCCATACAGTACCACGTTGTCTTGTATTTGTATTCAAAGTACTGTACACTTACAGCACAGCCTCCATTGTATCTCTCACACAGTTCTAGGTTAGACACAGATTTACAGTATTCTGTGTCTTCCAGCAGCTGTGTCTGTATTACAAAGACCGAAAGACCTTGGAATTAGAATATGTATGAACTCATGGGATCTCATTACCACAGATACGGAACACATGGTTTCAGTTCATCAGAAACATTTAGAGGATTTTCTCAATGAGATCGTTGGGAGGCAGTTTAATACTGTATGTGTAACATGTATATTGAATGAGCTTGTCCACTACATGTGTTGTGTGTCTCACATAGATACAGCCATCAACTCTCTAGAGGGGTGTGTTCAGTCAGTCAATGGTGTTTTTCAGTGATTTATTTAATTTAAAAAAATATTATTTAACCTTTATTTAACTAGGCGAGTCAGTTAAGAACAAATTCTTATTTACAATGACGGCCTTCACCGGCCAAACCCAGACAACGCTGGGCCAATTGTGCGCTGCCCTATGGGACTCCCAATAACAGCCGGTTGTGATACAGTCTGGATTCAAACCAGGGTGACTGTAGTGACGCCTCTCGCACTGAGATGCAGTGCCCTAGACCGCTGCGCCACTCGGGATGAAGGGATGTGTGTCATCTACAGAGGAACATTGTGTCTCCACTTTGATGTGTCCTACTGAACTGTTACTAGCCCATCCTTCATTTCATATGCCCTAGGAAATCTGTATTGCGTGACAGGAGCCATCTGAATGGCACAACCCTCTCTTCTATAAGCAAAGCATACTACTCAAGACTAAATACTAATGGATTGATTGTCCTCTCAACAAAAAAACTCAATAAATAATTACCCAATGTAGACATTGAGAAAGCGAGAGTAGCATAACCGGGTATATTAAGTTACCGGTAAGCATGGTTCTCTAAATGGCGTTAATCCTTAGGTGTTAATACACACACAGAGACACCTAGCATTCACATTCACAAACTCACATTCAATAAGAATTCCTCTTTGCTTAATGGAGCCAATTACCATCTGAAACGTCCGTGTCTCTGCGCTGGATGGCGAGCTTTTTGAAATGGTCATTCTGTTTTAAATAGCAGCTCTCTATAATGAATTGCTCGGTAGAATTTTTCCAGACAAATTGCGACTCACGTGGGTAAATTATTGAAATGTGATGTGTAGGAGGGGTGGCCATGTCTGAGTAGGTTGATGGGTGGGGGTCGTATAGACTATGTATATAATTGGGCAGTCTCATCTATGATTGGCTCTAGTTGGACTAGTTTGGTTCATTAATGGGCAGTGTAAGTGGTTTTCTCTATGGGGGTAATGAGGAACCGTGTCAGTGTGTTAAAGTACTACTGAGGTACTGAAATGACTGTACACACCACAGGAGGCTGGTGAGGAGAGAACTGTTCATAATAATAGCTGGAATGGAGTGAATGGAATGACATCACATCTAATCAAATGCATTTATAAAACCCTTTTTACATCAGCAGATGTCACAAAGTGCTACAACAGAAACCCAGCCTAAAGCCATGTGTTTGATGTGTTTGGAACCAGTCTATTAATACCATTCCAGACATTACTATGAGCCTATCCTCCTCAATTAGTGTACCAGCAGGTGCCTGTGGTACCCACCCAACCCAACCCCCAATAGAGAGATAGCATGTTTCACCAATGAGCATTGTTCATTATTCTTGGCTGGACGTGCCATTTAGAAGGCCCTGGACTGCACTGCGTGTGTAGCATCTGTTTTAACCTAGACAGAAGCAAACCCTCTCTAAACCAGGGGTCTCCAACCTTTCTGGCATGAGAGCTACTTTAAATGAAACATGCTGTGAGCTAGTCATTTTTTTCTAGAGAGGAAGTAGTGTTTTCTGTCAATATCTCTGGTCAAATAATGGTTAATTAACAACTCTATAAAATCTGTTAATTGTTTTCTCCAAAATTCTCTTTTATATTTTCCCAAATTCTGTTTTCTCTGTTTTATTTTGCCTGGTTTTAGATTTTTTTGTTTTTCACTCTCAAAAATAAAATTATTCACAGAGAAATCACGAAATTAGATGTTTATGCCTAAATCAACCAGGATACCATTTTGGGGTGGGTCTGGAAGAAAACCAACACATTTAGATTTTTGAGTGTATTTCCCCTTTAATTTCCCGTCTAGTGAGTGAGGAATTTGCTGTCTAACGTGCCGGTCTAGCAATGGTTTTGTACTGCTGCTGCTCATGTCATGGCAAAGTTATCAAATAACAAATAATACTTAGATACAAATTATTTCCAGTACTTACTCATGATGTACTTCTGCCCAGTAAGCCTACTTTGAGTTAACATTTAATTGAGAAGGATTTGAGGAGTGTGTTCCTGTCATCCCACAAGATGATTATCACTTCAACTAGCTACACACAGAGTGATAAACAAACACACACACCACACAGACAGACAGTGGCAATACTGCTGGAAATGTATTGGCAGATGTGCTTTTTAGACTTGGGTAGGTCAAAAAAATGGCGAAAATTGGAAAAAAGGGTCCGATCCTTAACCCAATAGTGGCTAACCAGGAAGTGGGATAATGTCAATGTTACGTTGATTAAATAATAGCTGGGAGCTTGAGGTGTTTGTGAGCTTTCTTAATGACAGTTTGCAGTGGAACATGTGAAAATTGCATGTACTTTCAGAATTGTTTGGCGAGCTACTCATATGGGGGCTGCGAGCTACTGGTAGCTCACGATTGACCTGTTGGAGACCCCTGCTAAAGACTCTGGTGGGGAAATCTGATCGCAACCACTGGACTCTCTCTCTCTGACATATTCCTCCTGGTCCATTCACAGAGATCCAATATCTCTCTTCTATCAGTCTCATGTTCTAGCCCTGTCTCCCTGACATCCTTTCTTCTGGGCCCAGACAGGACACTGACCAGGACTCCCGAGTGGCGTAGCGCTCTATGGCACTGCATCTCAGTGCTAGAGGCTTCACTACAGACCCTGGTTCGATTCCAGGCTGTATCACAACCGGCCGTGATTGGGAGTCCCTTAGGTCGGCACACAATTGGCACAGCGTCGTCCGGGTTAGAGTTTGGCCGGGGTAGGTTGTCATTGTAAATAAGAATTAGTTGATAACTGACTTGCCTAGTTATATAAAGGTGAAATAAAGACAGCTAGCCTCTCCAGGGTGCGACAGCTGGACAGACAGGGGTCACAATCTGCATCTGTTACAGCAGAGAGAGTTCAACAGGGTCAACCCAGTGCACCTCTCCAGACTGTCCAGGGCATGAGAGAGAGGCATGGAAGAGACATAAAAGGAGGGAGAGAAGAAAGAAAGAGTAGAGTGCATTCATGGGAGGAGGAATGACGCAGGAGAACAGGGGGGCTGCTGGTGACACGGCCAGTCCCTGGGATCAGGTTGTGCTCCCGAAAAGCATTGCTGAACAGCCTGGGAATGACAATGGCTTTGACATCTGTCTGGAGAAGCAAGCTGATATTGGGATCATGTTGCCAGGTTCCTGGTGATGGCTGGCTGGATGAGGGTTCACTGGAATGTCTTTAATGTAATTCAGCCCCAGCTCTCATCTGCTACTTAACAGTTCTTCTCTTAGAAGGAGGTTACACAAAACAAAGTTTATCGTGACATCAATTAAAGCAGCACATCACTCTTTTCTGAGATTGCCTCTTGGAGACAGGGAGCCGGCGCGTTGTGAATGAGTGAGTGGATTACAGTGAATAGAGGATGTCATCCCTGGGCCAAGTCGACTCATCATGTACCCAGGCCATCTCTGTGAAGAGAGACCCATCAGCAGCACATCCCAGTTCTACAGATGTAGGTCATGTATCCAGTGCTGCTGAACAGCATTCAGGTCGTCTTCAGTTGTTTAATCACCCATCGTTGTGGTGTGTTTCAACCGTTCATACTCAAAGATCAAATTAACTGTTTTTGGCAAAAGACACGCACACACACATGCAAACACGCATACACAAATATATACACACACACACACACACACACACACACACACACACACACACACACACACACACACACACACACACACACACACACACACACACACACACACACACGCACGCACAGACACAAAACACACCCATTCTGAGCCAGAAACAGATGTCTGGGGTGTCTCAGGGCTGAAGTCATTCTGTATGTCCCATCTCACTTCCTGTAGGCCCATTGATAGCTAGATGTGTGGCCTGATGGAGAGATTGGAGAATGGCCTGAATAAGGGCTTGGTCTGTTGAGAGTCTGCCTGATGGAGAGATTGGAGAATGGCCTGAATAAGGGCTTGGTCTGATCAAAAACAGCATATAATTACAGCTAATCCCAGCCCTCTTCACATGAGACAGGAGAGTTGGACCAGAGATGAAGAGCCCTACTCTCTCTTCTCATCCGTCCACTAAAAGCCTCCGCCACTGACCACACCCTCGTCCCCCCACCCCCCACGCCCAGTGACCAACCAGTAATTATCCCTGGGTTAATGCACAGAAAAACACAATTGAAGCCAGAATGGAGATTGTCCACCACTCCAGTCCACACATGCGTGTCCTTGAGACACTCACCACACAGCTTTGTTTGTGTGTGTGTGTCTCTGGCGATGTGTGCTTGTCTGATTAGCTTGACCACTCTAGTGTGTGGATAATGCAACCAGAGAGGAGAATGGCAGCTTCAAACTGTGACCTGGTGACCCCTGCCCTTTGAACCCTTTCCTGATCCATTCTCCTGATACATGGACATGGGTGTGATTTTTCCTCCTGGCCCTGAATCTGTGTTGGCAGGACACCATGTGAGACATCTACAGACTCAGAGAGCAGCTCCAGGATGGATGGCATGCTTGGTTTGATCCCTACCACAATAAGTCTAGTCGGTGAATAAACGTCATGCTCCATCTACCTCTGTAAAATCTCAACTTTTCTTCTCATTACTGGAGTTAATACAGAGAAAGAAAAGCAACTTGGGCCAGGAAATGAACTTTTTATCCTGCTGTTCTCTGCTTGGATGTGTGCCTGTGTGAGAGAGCTGTGTGGGCCAGAGGGAGCATCAGTACTGTAGGGTCTGTGGTGACGGCTTCGTGTACAGGCATATTAACATGTGATCCACAGACCATCTCTATGGGCCTTGGTGATGGACACCTGACACTGCACTCTGTTGACGTACATGTTTATGTTGTGTGAGAGGAAACAGAGCGGAGACAGTTCTACATAACATGTGTCAGTTACAGGTGCCAGGTTTGTTTTCCAGCAGAGCTGGTTGAGGTCTGTATGTGGGAAAGCGGCACTAGACTGAGAGATATAGGATAAGACATGCATGGTGCCTAACAACATTCTGCTGACTTGCTGAGACCACCAGGGAGATTGTTAGAGAGGAGGGTTCACCTGGGAGGACGTATTGTCTTATTCCCCCTAGTCTCCTAGCTCTCCTCTTCCAGGTATACATACTCACACACACACACGCACGCACGCACGCACGCACGCACGCACGCACGCACGCACGCACGCACGCACGCACGCACGCACGCACGCACGCACGCACGCACGCACGCACGCACGCACGCACGCACGCACAGAACAGACAATGTAACAATGTAAGGAAACTATTATTCCAAGATGCAGATGAGGGGCAGACGATGTAGTCATGACAATACAGTACTGTAGGAGAGGAGGGATTTTTTTATTGTTCTTTTTTAAGGAACTCTTGAGAGTTGTAATTTGTAGAATGCACAAGGGGTCATTTCTAAATTGTGTAGGGCATCAGCAGTTCTCCGCTTGTCGTGTCATTTCAGACCTTAAAGAGCTATTTATAACATAGAACAGAAATGTGCAGATCAACTAGCCCTTGTCAGCTAGGTTTCTCTGCCCATCTGATTTTGTTGTGATGTTTGAGTCACGCAGATATGACTGGAACACACATAAGGGGACGTGGCGGGGGGATGTTCCCCAATAATGGAAGAGGGGCCTGAGTGAAACAGTTTGGGAACTTGAAAATGTTTATATTTTATTTAACCTTTGTTCAAGTCAGTTAAAAACAAATTCTTAATTACAATGTTGGTCTACCCTGGCCAAACCCTATCTCGGACGACACTGGGCCAATTGTGCGCCGCCCTATGGGACTCCCAATCACAGCTGGTTGTGATAGAGCCTGGAATCTGTAGTCTGTAGTGATGCCTCTAGCACTGAGATGCAGTGCCTTAGACCGCTGCGCCACTCGGGAGCCCCCTGCATTAGAGGGATCCTGCCCTGCCTCTGATGTGTCCGTCATTAGTGAGGTATTCCACTCACTTAATAACTGTGTGTAGAGGTGAGGAGTCCACTTTAGCACCTGTAATTCTCTGAGCTGCAGTCCCTTATTTTCCAGGCGCCCTCCTCTGCTCCTCTGCTCCTCCCTCTCTCTCCTTTCACCCTTCCTTGGTAATTTCCTCGGGAACAGCACTTTTATTTTCATCCCTTCTCCGTAAGCCGGGTGGTCGTCTTGTCCCTGGAAAGTCATCCCACAAGACGGAGAGAGAGGTCTGCCGTCGTTACAGTGTTTTGAATAATTCATGGATTCCTCATAATGGAAAAATCCACAGCGTTTTATGATACCATATTTCATGGTTAGTTGATGGTTAGGAGGCATGGGAGACAGGTCAATAACAGCCATGGTGTAGGAATGGGAGGTGTGGTGGTGATATTCAGGGGGTGTGTGTTCAGTGTCTGTGTAGGGTGCTGAGAGCACCCCCACCCTTCTCTTTCTTTCCAACACAAACATGGCTGAGATCATATCTCCCATGGTGCCCTAGTCCAGCCAGCTAGCCAATCAAAACAGCCATCCTGCCCTCTGACAGCCTGTCTATTTACACCCTCTCCAGTATGACACCTGAGCTCAAACCCTCTCCAAACCAATTAAGTAGACTATGTAGCGATCAGACTATGTAGTGACCAGACTATGTAGTGACCAGACTATGTTGTGACCAGACTATGTAGCGATCAGACTATGTAGTGACAGACTATGTAGTGACCAGACTATGTAGTGACCAGACTTTGTAGTGACCAGACTGTGTAGTGACCAGACTATGTATTGACCAGACTATGTAGTGACCAGACTATGTAGCGATCAGACTATGTAGTGACAGTCTATGTAGTGACCAGACTATGTAGCGATCAGACTGTGTAGCAACCAGGCTATGTAGTGACAGACTATGTAGTGACCAGACTGTGTAGTAACCAGACTTTGTAGTGACCAGACTGTGTAGTGACCAGACTATGTAGTGACCAGACTATGTAGTGACCAGACTATGTAGTGATCAGACTATGTAGTGACAGTCTATGTAGTGACCAGACCATGTAGTGCCCAGACTATGTAGCGATCACACTATGTAGCAACCAGGCTATGTAGTGATCAGACTATGTAGTGACCAAACTATATATTGATCAGACTATGTAGTGACCAGACATTGTAGTGACCAGACTGTGTAGTGACCAGACTATGTATTGACCAGATTATGTAGTGACCAGACTATGTAGCGATCAGACTATGTAGTGACAGTCTATGTAGTGATCAGACTATGTAGTGACCAAACTATATAGTGATCAGACTATGTAGTGACCAGACTGTGTAGTGAAAGACTATGTAGTGACCAGACTATTTAGTGATCAGATTGTATACTTACCAGACTGTGTAATGACCAGACTGTGTAGTGACCAGACTATGTAGTGACCAGACTATGTAGTGAACAGACTATGTAGTGACCAGACTGTGTAGTGACCAGACTATGTAGTGACCAGACTATGTAGTGAACAGACTATGTAGCGATCAGACTATGTAGTGACATACTATGTAGTGACTAGACTATGTAGTGACTAGACTATGTAGCGATCAGACTATGTAGCGACCAGGCTATGTAGCGACCAGACTATGTAGTGACCAGACTATGTAGTGATCAGACTGTGTACTGATTAGACTGTGTAGGGACCAGACTGTGTAGTGACCAGACTATGTAATGACAGACTATGTAGTGACCAGACTATGTAGTGACCAGACTATATAGTGACAGACTATGTAGTGACCAGACTATGTAGTGATCAGACTATGTAGTGACCAGACTATGTAGTGATCAGACTATGTAGTGAGCAGACTATGTAGTGACCAGACTGTGTAGTGACCAGACTATGTAGTGACCAGACTATGTAGTGAAAGACTATGTAGTGACCAGACTATGTAGTGAGCAGACTATGTAGTGAGCAGACTATGTAGTGAGCAGACTATGTAGTGACCAGACTGTGTACTGACCAGACTGTGTACTGACCAGACAGTGTAGTGACCAGACTGTGTAGTGACCAGACGGTGTAGTGACTAGACTATGTAGTAACCAGACTATGTAGTGACCAGACTATGTAGTGACCAGACTATGTAGTGACCAGACTATGTAGTGAAAGACTATGTAGCGATCAGACTATGTAGTGACAGACTATGTAGTGACAGACTATGTAGTGACCAGACTGTGTAGTGACGAGACTATGTAGTGACCAGACTGTGTAGCGATCAGACTATGTAGTGACCAGACTATGTAGCGATCCGACTATGTAGTGACAGACTATGTAGTGACCAGACTATGTAGTGACCAGACTTTGTAGTGACCAGACTGTGTAGTGACCAGACTATGTATTGACCAGACTATGTAGTGACCAGACTATGTAGCGATCAGACTATGTAGTGACAGTCTATGTAGTGACCAGACCATGTAGTGCCCAGACTATGTAGCGATCAGACTATGTAGCAACCAGGCTATGTAGGGACAGACTATGTAGTGACCAGACTGTGTAGTAACCAGACTTTGTAGTGACCAGACTGTGTAGTGACCAGTCTATGTAGTGACCAGACCATGTAGTGCCCAGACTATGTAGCGATCAGACTATGTAGCAACCAGGCTATGTAGTGATCAGACTATGTAGTGACCAAACTATATAGTGATCAGACTATGTAGTGACCAGACTGTGTAGTGAAAGACTATGTAGTGACCAGACTATGTAGTGATCAGACTGTATACTTACCAGACTGTGTAGTGACCAGACTGTGTAGTGACCAGACTATGTAGTGACCAGACTATGTAGTGAACAGACTATGTAGCGATCAGACTATGTAGTGACATACTATGTAGTGACCAGACTATGTAGTGACTCGACTATGTAGCGATCAGACTATGTAGCGACCAGACTATGTAGTGATCAGACCATGTACTGATTAGACTGTGTAGGGACCAGACTATGTAGTGACCAGACTATGTAATGACAGACTATGTAGTGACCAGACTATGTAATGACCAGACTATGTAGTGATCAGACTATGTATTGAGCAGACTATGTAGTGACCAGACTATGTAGTGAAAGACTATGTAGTGACCAGACTATGTAGTGAGCAGACTATGTAGCGAGCAGACTATGTAGTGAGCAGACTATGTAGTGACCAGACTGTGTACTGACCAGACTGTGTACTGACCAGACAGTGTAGTGACCAGACTGTGTAGTGACCAGACTGTGTAGTGACTAGACTATGTAGTAACCAGACTATGTAGTGAAAGACTATGTAGTGACCAGACTATGTAGTGACCAGACTGTGTAGTGACCAGACTATATAGTGAAAGACTATGTAGTGACAGACTATGTAGTGACCAGACTGTGGAGTGACAGACTATGTAGTGACAGACTATGTAGTGACCAGACTATGTAGTGACCAGACTATGTAGTGACCAGACTATGTAGTGAAAGACTATGTAGTGACCAGACTGCGTAGTGACCAGACGGTGTAGTGACCAGACTGTGTAGTGAAAGACTATGTAGTGCCCAGACTATGTAGTGACCAGACTGTGTAGTGACCAGACAATGTAGTGACCAGACTATGTAGTGACCAGACTATGTAGTGACCAGACTATGTAGTGACCAGACTGTGTAGTGACCAGACTATGTAGTGACCATACTATGTAGTGACCAGACTATGTAGTGTGGGTCTATTAGATATGTTTCTGCATTACCCCCCGAAGCTCAGTAGAACATATAGAACAGCCCCCCTAAGATGGATCATGGTTCCGTCTCCGTCTCAGGATAACACTGTCTGATGTGAGGACTGTCTGGTTGGCCAAACCTCTTGAATTTCCTTCAAACCTGACCGACTCTTCACCAAGTCAGGTCTGAGAACACCGCGTGATGTGAGGTGTGTTATAAGAGACAGCCTGGGGTATAGAGCTTCTATCCATTGCCTCTTCAAACTACAATGTCTATAGGAGATGTTCCCATTGTCTGCTGTGCAGGTGTGCTCTCTCCCACAGGGGCTGGAGCCCACAGAAAGCCACAAAACAACACACACCTCAACGGAGAACCCGGTCTGCAGACATGCTATCTCGCTCTGTCATCAGAGATGCAGGCAACCGGGGAGGGGCTTAGGAAATGCAGTATACCATTTTACTGTGCGTAGCTTCACAATGACAGACAAATGTTTGAGGTTCTCAGAGATGTATGCTGGTTTGTTTTCCAGTTGCTACTATTTGTTTTCCCAGTCTATTGTAGAGGCCGTAGTTATGTGTTCAGGTTCAGCTCTGTTTTCCCAGTCTATTGTAGAGGCCGTAGTTATGTGTTCAGGTTCAGCTCTGTTTTCCCAGTCTATTGTAGAGGTCGTAGTTATGTGGTCAGGTTCAGGTCTGTTTTCCCAGTCTATTGTAGAGGTCGTAGTTATGTGTTCAGGTTCAGGTCTGTTTTCCCAGTCTATTGTAGAGGCCGTAGTTATGTGTTCAGGTTCAGGTCTGTTTTCCCAGTCTATTGTAGAGGTCGTAGTTATGTGTTCAGGTTCAGGTCTGTTTTCCCAGTCTATTGTAGAGGTCGTAGTTATGTGTTCAGGTTCAGGTCTGTTTTCCCAGTCTATTGTAGAGGTCGTAGTTATGTGTTCAGGTTCAGCTCTGTTTTCCCAGTCTATTGTAGAGGTCGTAGTTATGTGTTCAGGTTCAGGTCTGTTTTCCCAGTCTATTGTAGAGGTCGTAGTTATGTGTTCAGGTTCAGGTCTGTTTTCCCAGTCTATTGTAGAGGCCGTAGTTATGTGTTCAGGTTCAGGTCTGTTTCCCCAGTCTATTGTAGAGGTCGTAGTTATGTGTTCAGGTTCAGCTCTGTTTTCCCAGTCTATTGTAGAGGTCGTAGTTATGTGTTCAGGTTCAGCTCTGTTTTCCCAGTCTATTGTAGAGGTTGTAGTTATGTGTTCAGGTTCAGGTCTGTTTTCCCAGTCTATTGTAGAGGCCGTAGTTATGTGTTCAGGTTCAGGTCTGTTTTCCCAGTCTATTGTAGAGGCCGTAGTTATGTGTTCAGGTTCAGGTCTGTTTCCCCAGTCTATTGTAGAGGCCGTAGTTATGTGTTCAGGTTCAGGTCTGTTTTCCCAGTCTATTGTAGAGGTCGTAGTTATGTGTTCAGGTTCAGGTCTGTTTTCCCAGTCTATTGTAGAGGCCGTAGTTATGTGTTCAGGTTCAGGTCTGTTTTCCCAGTCTATTGTAGAGGCCGTAGTTATGTGTTCAGGTTCAGCTCTGTTTTCCCAGTCTATTGTAGAGGCCGTAGTTATGTGTTCAGGTTCAGCTCTGATTTCCCAGTCTATTGTAGAGGTCGTAGTTATGTGTTCAGGTTCAGCTCTGATTTCCCAGTCTATTGTAGAGGCCGTAGTTATGTGTTCAGGTTCAGCTCTGTTTTCCCAGTCTATTGTAGAGGTCGTAGTTATGTGTTCAGGTTCAGCTCTGTTTTCCCAGTCTATTGTAGAGGTCGTAGTTATGTGTTCAGGTTCAGGTCTGTTTTCCCAGTCTATTGTAGAGGCCGTAGTTATGTGTTCAGGTTCAGCTCTGTTTTCCCAGTCTATTGTAGAGGTCGTAGTTATGTGTTCAGGTTCAGGTCTGTTTTCCCAGTCTATTGTAGAGGTCGTAGTTATGTGTTCAGGTTCAGGTCTGTTTTCCCAGTCTATTGTAGAGGTCGTAGTTATGTGTTCAGGTTCAGCTCTGTTTTCCCAGTCTATTGTAGAGGTCGTAGTTATGTGTTCAGGTTCAGGTCTGTTTTCCCAGTCTATTGTAGAGGTCGTAGTTATGTGTTCAGGTTCAGGTCTGTTTTCCCAGTCTATTGTAGAGGCCGTAGTTATGTGTTCAGGTTCAGGTCTGTTTTCCCAGTCTATTGTAGAGGCCGTAGTTATGTGTTCAGGTTCAGGTCTGTTTTCCCAGTCTATTGTAGAGGTCGTAGTTATGTGTTCAGGTTCAGGTCTGTTTTCCCAGTCTATTGTAGAGGTCGTAGTTATGTGTTCAGGTTCAGGTCTGTTTTCCCAGTCTATTGTAGAGGTCGTAGTTATGTGTTCAGGTTCAGGTCTGTTTTCCCAGTCTATTGTAGAGGTCGTAGTTATGTGTTCAGGTTCAGGTCTGTTTTCCCAGTCTATTGTAGAGGTCGTAGTTATGTGTTCAGGTTCAGCTCTGTTTTCCCAGTCTATTGTAGAGGTCGTAGTTATGTGTTCAGGTTCAGGTCTGTTTTCCCAGTCTATTGTAGAGGTCGTAGTTATGTGTTCAGGTTCAGGTCTGTTTTCCCAGTCTATTGTAGAGGTCGTAGTTATGTGTTCAGGTTCAGCTCTGTTTTCCCAGTCTATTGTAGAGGTCGTAGTTATGTGTTCAGGTTCAGGTCTGTTTTCCCAGTCTATTGTAGAGGTCGTAGTTATGTGTTCAGGTTCAGCTCTGTTTTCCCAGTCTATTGTAGAGGTCGTAGTTATGTGTTCAGGTTCAGGTCTGTTTTCCCAGTCTATTGTAGAGGTCGTAGTTATGTGTTCAGGTTCAGGTCTGTTTTCCCAGTCTATTGTAGAGGTCGTAGTTATGTGTTCAGGTTCAGGTCTGTTTTCCCAGTCTATTGTAGAGGTCGTAGTTATGTGTTCAGGTTCAGGTCTGTTTTCCCAGTCTATTGTAGAGGTCGTAGTTATGTGTTCAGGTTCAGGTCTGTTTTCCCAGTCTATTGTAGAGGTCGTAGTTATGTGTTCAGGTTCAGCTCTGTTTTCCCAGTCTATTGTAGAGGTCGTAGTTATGTGTTCAGGTTCAGCTCTGTTTTCCCAGTCTATTGTAGAGGTCGTAGTTATGTGTTCAGGTTCAGGTCTGTTTTCCCAGTCTATTGTAGAGGTCGTAGTTATGTGTTCAGGTTCAGCTCTGTTTTCCCAGTCTATTGTAGAGGTCGTAGTTATGTGTTCAGGTTCAGCTCTGTTTTCCCAGTCTATTGTAGAGGTCGTAGTTATGTGTTCAGGTTCAGCTCTGTTTTCCCAGTCTATTGTAGAGGTCGTAGTTATGTGTTCAGGTTCAGCTCTGTTTTCCCAGTCTATTGTAGAGGTCGTAGTTATGTGTTCAGGTTCAGCTCTGTTTTCCCAGTCTATTGTAGAGGTCGTAGTTATGTGTTCAGGTTCAGGTCTGTTTTCCCAGTCTATTGTAGAGGTCGTAGTTATGTGTTCAGGTTCAGCTCTGTTTTCCCAGTCTATTGTAGAGGTCGTAGTTATGTGTTCAGGTTCAGCTCTGTTTTCCCAGTCTATTGTAGAGGTCGTAGTTATGTGTTCAGGTTCAGGTCTGTTTTCCCAGTCTATTGTAGAGGTCGTAGTTATGTGTTCAGGTTCAGCTCTGTTTTCCCAGTCTATTGTAGAGGTCGTAGTTATGTGTTCAGGTTCAGCTCTGTTTTCCCAGTCTATTGTAGAGGTCGTAGTTATGTGTTCAGGTTCAGCTCTGTTTTCCCAGTCTATTGTAGAGGCCGTAGTTATGTGTTCAGGTTCAGGTCTGTTTTCCCAGTCTATTGTAGAGGTCGTAGTTATGTGTTCAGGTTCAGCTCTGTTTTCCCAGTCTATTGTAGAGGTCGTAGTTATGTGTTCAGGTTCAGCTCTGTTTTCCCAGTCTATTGTAGAGGTCGTAGTTATGTGTTCAGGTTCAGGTCTGTTTTCCCAGTCTATTGTAGAGGTCGTAGTTATGTGTTCAGGTTCAGCTCTGTTTTCCCAGTCTATTGTAGAGGTCGTAGTTATGTGTTCAGGTTCAGCTCTGTTTTCCCAGTCTATTGTAGAGGTCGTAGTTATGTGTTCAGGTTCAGCTCTGTTTTCCCAGTCTATTGTAGAGGTCGTAGTTATGTGTTCAGGTTCAGGTCTGTTTTCCCAGTCTATTGTAGAGGTCGTAGTTATGTGTTCAGGTTCAGGTCTGTTTTCCCAGTCTATTGTAGAGGTCGTAGTTATGTGTTCAGGTTCAGGTCTGTTTTCCCAGTCTATTGTAGAGGTCGTAGTTATGTGTTCAGGTTCAGCTCTGTTTTCACACACATTGTTTTCAGCAGCACTATCTTTTGTTGTTTGTTTCATCTCAGCCTGGAAGGAGTGTTTCAAGGCAGCCACCACCCCTGTTCTTCCAGGCAAATCTAACCAGGCAGGTCTAATCCGCATCCAGGTAGGTCTAATCCGCATCCAGGCAGGTCTAATCCGCATCCAGGCAGGTCTAATCCGCATCCAGGCAGGTTTAGTCCGCATCCATGCAGGTTTAATCCACATCCAGGCAGGTTTAATCCGCATCCAGGCAGGTCTAATCCGCAACCAGGCAGGTCTAACCCATATCCAGGTAGGTCTAATCTGCATTATGGCAGGTCTAATCCGTATCCAGGCAGGTCTAATCTGCATTCAGGTAGGTCTAATCCGCATCTAATCCGTTTTATTTTGCTTTCCCACAGCAAACTATGAACATCCCCTCTTCAACACTGCTCCCAAGGTCAACAAGTCCCATCTCATCCTCGCCCTGATCTGTTTGTCCCTTTGTTGAACACAATGTAGCTTTTTAACTCCACCCCGCCTTATCATGGCCTTGTTGTCATATTTGCGTCTGGTAAACACTCAACATGGATCCATGTGCTGATTGGAGCAGAGCAGTGCTGTGTTGTGGAAGGGGGAATCTGTTTCCTGTGCTGTGAGGAACGCTAGGCATGTGTTATCTGTAGAACCTGGGAGTGTGGAGGTGGGAGGGAGACTTTATCTGTTCACTCACTTCTGACCTCTCTCTCCATGTGAATTGTTGTTATGGAGATACTGTAGAGGGAGGGAGAGGAAGGGTGGGAGAAGGTGGGACAGTCACGTACCTGCCTCTGGCTGAGAGGCTCTCTTAGGTCTCATATTCTCTCAATTCAATTCAATTTAATTCAAGGGCTGTATTGGCATGGGAAACGTGTTAACATTGCCAAAGCAAGTGAAGTAGATAATAAACAAAATTGAAATAAACAATAAAAATTAATAGTAAACATTACACTCACAGAAGTTCCAAAAGAATAAAGACATTACAAATGTCATATTATGTCTATATATGTCTGTCTTTCTCGTTCTCGCTGTCTGTCTCTCACTCTCTGTTTCTTTTTCCATCTGTCTGTCTCTCACACTCTCTCTTTCTCTATGTCTGTCTCTCACTCTGTCTCTCTTTCTCTCTGTCTGTGTCTCTATGTCTGTCTCTCTCTTTCTCTCTGTCTATCTCGCTCTTTCTCTCTGTCTCTCTCTCTCTGTCTCTGTCTCTCTCTCTCTCTCGCTCTGTCTCTATTTCTCTCTGTATGTCTCTCTATGTCTGTCTCTCTCTTTCTCTCTGTCTCCTCGCTCTTTCTCTCTGTCTCTCTCTCTCTGTCTCTGTCTGTCTCCTCTCTCTCTCTGTCTCTCTCTCTCTGTCTCTGTCTCTCTCTGTCTCTTTGTCTCTCTCTGTCTCTCTCTGTCTCTGTCTCTCTCTCTCTCTCTGTCTGTCTCTCTCTCTCTCTCTGTCTCTCTCTCTCTGTCTCTGTCTCTCTGCATCGCTTTCTCTGATGGAGACACAGGACAGGTTGTTTGGTTTGGTACTGTTTTGGGGGGAGTTGTTTAGTTACAAATGGGTGCTTGTTTGACACTGGTCCTGTATAGGTCCGGTGAGAGAGGGGTCCTGTATAGGTCCGGTGAGAGAGTGGTTCTGTATAGGTCCGGTGGGAGAGTGGTCCTGTATAGGTCCGGTGGGAGAGTGGTCCTGTATAGTTCCGGTGAGAGAGGGGTCCTGTATAGGTCCGGTGAGAGAGGTGTCCTGTACAGATCCGGTGAGAGAGGGGTCCTGTATAGGTCCGGTGAGAGAGTGGTCCTGTATAGGTCTGGTGAGAGAGGGGTCCTGTATAGGTCCGGTGAGAGAGGGGTCCTGTACAAGTCTGGTGAGAGAGGGGTCCTGTATAGGTCCGGTGGGAGAGTGGACCTGTACAAGTCCGGTGAGAGAGTGGTCCTGTATAGGTCCAGTGGGAGAGTGGACCTGTATAGGTCTGGTGAGAGAGGGTTCGTGTACAGGTCCGTTGAGAGAGGGGTCCTGTATAGGTCCGGTGAGAGAGGGGTCCTGTATAGGTCCGGTAAGAGACTGGTCATGTATAGGTCCGGTGAGAGAGGGGTCCTGTATAGGTCCGGTGAGAGACTGGTCCTGTATAGGTCCGGTGAGAGACTGGTCCTGTATAGGTCCGGTGAGAGACTGGTCCTGTATAGGTCCGGTGAGAGAGTGGTCCTTTATAGGTCCGGTGAGAGAGAGAGAGAGAGAGATGTCAGGAAAATGAGAGTGAGAGAGGTATGTCAGGAAAATTAATATGCATTACATTTTTTATGACTTTGCATGCGAAGAATGCCTTCCATCGGCATCAAACGTCAAAATGCATGTTTGATTAATTGATATATTTAGCATAGAGATGAGAATTTAATAGTTATATGGGTGATTTGACTTTCAATACACATGAATGTTAGGAGATAAAAGTTGTGGGAATAAACAGTGTAAGGAGACTTTTTCAGCTTGTGGATTTAGAATGATAAGCTTGGTGAACGGGGTTGCCAGCTCCAGAGCAGGGTAGATAGATAGTGTAAAGCTTGGTGAAAGGGGTTGCCAGCTCCAGTGCAGGGTAGATAGATAGTGTAAAGCTTGGTGAAAGGGGTTGCCAGCTCCAGTGCAGGGTAGATAGATAGTGTAAAGCTTGGTGAAAGGGGTTGCCAGCTCCAGAGCAGGGTAGATAGATAGTGTAAAGCTTGGTGAAAGGGGTTGCCAGCTCCAGTGCAGGGTAGATAGATAGTGTAAAGCTTGGTGAAAGGGGTTGCCAGCTCCAGTGCAGGGTAGATAGATAGTGTAAAGCTTGGTGAAAGGGGTTGTCAGCTCCAGAGCAGGGTAGGTAGATAGTGTAAAGCTTGGTGAAAGGGGTTGCCAGCTCCAGTGCATGGTAGATAGATAGTGTAAAGTTTGATGAAAGGGGTTGCCAGCTCCAGAGCAGGGTAGATAGATAGTGTAAAGCTTGGTGAAAGAGGTTGCCAGCTCCAGTTCAGGGTAGATAGATAGTGTAAAGCTTGATGAAAGGGGTTGCCAGCTCCAGTGCAGGGTAGATAGATAGTGTAAAGCTTGGTGAAAGGGGTTGCCAGCTCCAGTGCAGTGTAGATAGATAGTGTAAAGCTTGGTGAAAGGGGTTGCCAGCTCCAGTGCAGGGTAGATAGATAGTGTAAAGCTTGATGAAAGGGGTTGCCAGCTCCAGTGCAGGGTAGATAGATAGTGTAAAGCTTGATGAAAGGGGTTGCCAGCTCTAGTTCAGAGTAGATAGATAGTGTAAAGCTTGATGAAAGGGGTTGCCAGCTCCAGTGCAGGGTAGATAGATCGTGTAACGATTGATGAAAGGGGTTGCCAGCTCCAGTGCAGGGTAGATAGATAGTGTAAAGCTTGGTGAAAGGGGTTGCCAGCTCCAGAGCAGGGTAGATAGATAGTGTAAAGCTTGGTGAAAGGGGTTGCCAGCTCCAGTGCAGGGTAGATAGATAGTGTAAAGCTTGGTGAAAGGGGTTGCCAGCTCCAGTGCAGGGTAGATAGATAGTGTAAAGCTTGGTGAAAGGGGTTGTCAGCTCCAGAGCAGGGTAGGTAGATAGTGTAAAGCTTGGTGAAAGGGGTTGCCAGCTCCAGTGCATGGTAGATAGATAGTGTAAAGTTTGATGAAAGGGGTTGCCAGCTCCAGAGCAGGGTAGATAGATAGTGTAAACATTGGTGAAAGGGGTTGCCAGCTCCAGTTCAGGGTAGATAGATAGTGTAAAGCTTGATGAAAGGGGTTGCCAGCTCCAGTGCAGGGTAGATAGATAGTGTAAAGCTTGGTGAAAGGGGTTGCCAGCTCCAGTGCAGTGTAGATAGATAGTGTAAAGCTTGGTGAAAGGGGTTGCCAGCTCCAGTGCAGGGTAGATAGATAGTGTAAAGCTTGATGAAAGGGGTTGCCAGCTCCAGTGCAGGGTAGATAGATAGTGTAAAGCTTGATGAAAGGGGTTGCCAGCTCTAGTTCAGAGTAGATAGATAGTGTAAAGCTTGATGAAAGGGGTTGCCAGCTCCAGTGCAGGGTAGATAGATCGTGTAACGATTGGTGAAAGGGGTTGCCAGCTCCAGTGCAGGGTAGATAGATAGTGTAAACATTGGTGAAAGAGGTTGCCAGCTCCAGTGCAGTGTAGATAGATAGTGTAAAGCTTGATGAAAGGGATTGCCAGCTCCAGTTCAGGGTAGATAGATAGTGTAAACATTGGTGAAATGGGTTGTCAGCTCCAGTGCAGGGTAGATAGATAGTGTAAACATTGGTGAAAGGGGTTGCCAGCTCCAGTTCAGGGTAGATAGTTAGTGTAAACATTGGTGAAAGGGGTTGCCAGCTCCAGTTCAGAGTAGAGAGAGTGTAAAGACACTTTGAGCTGACTTGCACACTAAAAGCAGGGGAATTTAAAAAAAACTAATAATATCAAATAAATACCTCAATATTTACCCTGTGTGTGTGTGTGTGTGTGTGTGTGTGTGTGTGTGTGTGTGTGTGTGTGTGTGTGTGTGTGTGTGTGTGTGTGTGTGTGTGTGTGTGTGTGTGTGTGTGTGTGTGTTAGTCTTACATCTCCACCACAGTGGGGATGACTCTGCACCCTTGGGAGTAGAATCATAAATCAGCTACATGGGATGTTTCAGCCGTGTTCACAGTAGCAACGCAGACTATAAAACAAAGCAGAAGAACTAGGAGGAAGCTTTGTCGTTTTTTTCCCTTCTCTGTGTCCCCACTATCAAAATATAAAGTCTAAAAATCCATAGGTTAACATCACTCTACAAAGCCCCATGTCGTATCAAATTCACAGCACTCAGGGTCATTTTTGTCACACTTTCAAAACACGTCTCTGACTTGGAAGACTTTGGTATATTATAACATAGGTAATAATCCATAATGCTTACATTATTTGGCAATAATAAGGCCACTATAAACCAATAGTCTCTCTCTCTCTCTCTCTCTCTCTCTCTCTCTCTCTCTCTCTCTCTCTCTCTCTCTCTCTCTCTCACTCTCTCACTCTCTCACTCTCTCACTCTCTCACTCTCTCTCTCACTCTCTCTCCTCTCTCTCCTTTATCTATTCCCTGTGTAACATATCCCTTACAGATAGGGATATGGGCATCTTTTCATCTCCCCGGGTACATCTGGGCCAGTTTAGAGGCCATGTGGAAGCCATTGGGACAGGGACTCTGAGCCTATTGATCAGAGAAAGATGTGCCTTTCTGGATCCAGCATGGTTGGATCCCAGGACCCCTGTTTGCTTTGTCTCGCCCTCTTTAACATTCCTAGGCTCTCTATCTCTTTAAGACCCCCTCTGCACTTAACCCCCAATCACTCTCCTCGTTCTCGAGTTCGTGCTCTCTCTTGCTCATTCTCGCTCTCCTCCTTCTCTGTTATTCACTCTCTCTCTTCTCTCTGCTCTCTACCTCCTCTCTGCTCTCTACCTTCTCTCTCACTCTCTCTTTTGCTCATTCTCTCTTTCTTTCCTTCTTTCTTTCCTTCTTTCTTTCCTTCTTTCTTTCCTTCTCTCTCTCTCTCTCTCTCTCTCTCTCTCTCTCTCTCTCTCTCTCTCTCTCTCTCTCTCTCTCTCTCTCTCTCTCTCTCTCTCTCTCTCTCTCTCTCTCTCTCTCTCTCTCTCTCTCTCTCTCTCTCTCTCTCTCTCTCTCTCTCCATCCTGAGCCTGGTAAAGTGATTGGAGAGGCAGCAGCAGTGTGATTAAATGAAAGTGGCCATGATGAAATGCTTAAGGATATTGTTGTAGGGTTGAGTTTGCATCCCCTTGTGTTTTCCTGTGTTTGAAATGTCTATCTCTTTCCTTCTCTCTTCCATTGTTTTCATGTCACTCTCTTTCCTTCCACACAGCCTGTCCCAGGTTCTCTCCCCAGCCAAGTCACCTCTCCAACACACACTGATGTAATGCCGCTCTCTCCATCCCCAACCAATCAAACAGCAACCGCCCTCCATAACCATCCACTCTCTCCTACTGTTTCCCCTTCCTCAACCTCTGTCAAATTACACTTTCATTGGAGACTACTATTAGGTTAAGATTTCCAGTAGGTCAAATGAAGATGAAAGGGAGGATGTCTGCTCTGAATTAGAATTGTTTGTCAGAGAGTGTTTCAGAAAGGACATTCATGAACTAACGTCAACCTCCACCGGATCTCATTTAGATGTGTTTAATCATGCATAGTTGCGTACAGTAGACACCACACAGCCAGCGGAATTCAGAATACTGAAACGTGGAATCCACACACACACACACACACACACACACACACACACACACACACACACACACACACACACACACACACACACAATCACACAAACACACACACACACACACACACACACACACACACACACACACACACACACACACACACACACACACACCTTAAAGAATGGTACTGTACAGTTCAGGGGGAGCTGCTGATATCACCTAAATCAGACATGAAACACTTCCAGGCCAGGCAGGTCAGCTCCTCTACAAACACTGCAGGAGGATCCCTGTCTATCTGCCCTGGCTCTATTTACTCAGCACTGATCTACAATAACACTTTCTGTCTCCATACTTGTCTGTAATAGATATGTGTTTTTGGAAGATGAGTGAGAGACCTGAGAAGTGATACTAATCATCTCCCGGGATCTCAGGCCAAAAGATAAATGTATGAATGGAGGGATCTGGAACAGATGTTTTTCTTCTAGTACACGGGGATAGAGGGATGTTTTCTTCCAGTACACAGGGATAGAGGGATGTTTTCTTCCAGTACACAGGGATAGAGGGATGTTTTCTTCCAGTACACGGGGATAGAAGGGATGTTTTCTTCCAGTACACGGGGATAGAGGGATGTTTTCTTCCAGTACACGGGGATAGAGGGATGTTTTCTTCCAGTACACGGGGATAGAGGGAAGTTTTCTTCCAGTACACAGGGATAGAGGGATGTTTTCTTCTAGTACACGGGGATAGAGGGATGTTTTCTTCCAGTACACGGGGATAGAGGGATGTTTTCTTCCAGTACACGGGGATAGAGGGATGTTTTCTTCTAGTACACGGGGATAGAGGGATGTTTTTCTTCCAGTACACGGGGATAGAGGGATGTTTTCTTCTAGTACACGGGGATAGAGGGATGTTTTCTTCTAGTACACGGGGATAGAGGGATGTTTTCTTCTAGTACACGGGGATAGAGGGATGTTTTTCTTCCAGTACACGGGGATAGAGGGATGTTTTCTTCTAGTACACGGGGATAGAGGGATGTTTTTCTTCTAGTACACGGGGATAGAGGGATGTTTTTCTTCCAGTACACGGGGATAGAGGGATGTTTTTCTTCCAGTACACGGGGATAGAGGGATATTTTCTTCTAGTACACGGTGATAGAGGGATGTTTTTCTTCCAGTACACGGGGATAGAGGGATGTTTTTCTTCTAGTACACGGGGATAGAGGGATGTTTTCTTCTAGTACACGGGGATAGAGGGATGTTTTCTTCTAGTACACGGGGATAGAGGGATGTTTTCTTCTAGTACACGGGGATAGAGGGATGTTTTCTTCTAGTACATGGGGATGGAGGGATGTTTTCTTCTAGTACACGGGGATAGAGGGATGTTTTCTTCTAGTACACAGGGATAGAGGGATGTTTTCTTCCAGTACACGGGGATAGAGGGATGTTTTCTTCTAGTACACGGGGATAGAGGGATGTTTTCTTCTAGTACACAGGGATAGAGGGATGTTTTCTTCTAGTACACGGGGATAGAGGGATGTTTTTCTTCCAGTACACGGGGATAGAGGGATGTTTTTCTTCCAGTACACGGGGATAGAGGGATGTTTTTCTTCCAGTACACGGGGATAGAGGGATGTTTTTCTTCCAGTACACGGGGATAGAGGGATGTTTTCTTCTAGTACACGGGGATAGAGGGATGTTTTCTTCTAGTACATGGGGATAGAGGGATGTTTTCTTCTAGTACACGGGGATAGAGGGATGTTTTTCTTCCAGTACACGGGGATAGAGGGATGTTTTTCTTCCAGTACATGGGGATAGAGGGATGTTTTTCTTCCAGTACACGGGGATAGAGGGATGTTTTCTTCTAGTACACGGGGATAGAGGGATGTTTTCTTCCAGTACACGGGGATAGAGGGATGTTTTTCTTCCAGTACACGGGGATAGAGGGATGTTTTTCTTCTAGTACACGGGGATAGAGGGATGTTTTTCTTCTAGTACACAGGGATAGAGGGATGTTTTCTTCTAGTACTCGGGGATAGAGGGATGTTTTTCTTCCAGTACACGGGGATAGAGGGATGTTTTTCTTCCAGTACACGGGGATAGAGGGATGTTTTTCTTCTAGTACACGGGGATAGAGGGATGTTTTTCTTCTAGTACACGGGGATAGAGGGATGTTTTCTTCTAGTACATGGGGATAGAGGGATGTTTTCTTCTAGTACACGGGGATAGAGGGTGAATGCAGGGTCTAATGGTGCTCAGTGGGGAAGCGGGCTGTCTTTGTGGAGGTCATTTCTCCAGCAGCGTCAGTGATACAGCTGTCAGACTCTTACAGTTTCCCTGCTCTGGATCACAGGCTGTCTTCCCCAAACCAGTGACACTACAGTAAATCACTGCGTATCCCGTCACGTTATGAAGGCTCACAATGACTGCACAGAACACAAACCATAACACACTCTTCCTGTACTACTAACTCATATTATACACCTCCCTCGAGACACGGGTATGCACGCGCAGACACACACACAATCTGCCCTGCGTTCCCCCTCTACTTCCCCAACACTATACACACCTTCTTATCCTGTTTCCCAGGAACAGCTAGGGAATAACCCCCTCCTTCTCTCCCTCCGTCTGCCCTAGCCACATCCAGGGGTCTGATGGTTGCTCCGGGCCTTCCACAGCTGTGCTCTCTGTGCTGTGGTTGTGGGGGTGAGAGGGCTGGGGTGGAAGAGGTAGTTGGAGGGGGTCGGTGGGATGGAGGGGGTCGGTGGGCGCGAGGGGGTTGGCAGGCGGGAGGGGGGTCGGTGGGATTGAGGGGGTCAGCGGGCGGGAGGGGGGTCGAGAGTGGGGCTTTATGGGCCAGGAATGTTAATTGGAAGATTGTTTTAATAAGACCCTCACTGCAGATGCTGAAAGGTGGGTGGTGGTGGGGCCACACAGACAGACAGGCGTCTGGGGGACTCATGTTCACAAACAGCACCGGCAGCAGGGAGAGAGAGACAGGGGGACCGTGTGTGGACCACAGAGATGGATTAGGATGCTCTGCGGTAGTGTGTCTCTGTGTGTGCCTGGGGGAGGAGTCTATGAGTAAAGGACTGTTAGACCAAGATGTTCTATTACACTACAAGAAACCATACTGAATAAATACCTGTGTGTGTGTGTGTGTGTGTGTGTGTGTGTGTGTGTGTGTGTGTGTGTGTGTGTGTGTGTGTGTGTGTGTGTGTGTGTGTGTGTGTGTGTGTGTGTGTGTGTGTGTGTGTGTGTGTGTGTGAGAAACAGACAGGGAGAAATAGAAAGAGATTTAATGTTCACAGAAATAAAGAGCCACTAATTAGATAACACTTCCAGCAAAGTGTGACTACAGACACAGAGAATGCCAACAGCAGCTCTCACTGTCACAATAGATGAGTTGCAACAGACACACACACACACACACACACACACACACACACACACACACACACACACACACACACACACACACACACACACACACACACACACACACATAGACACATTTATACAAACAATGGATTGCTTCTTAATTGTTACGGTAAGAGGGGATATGATGGGTCTGAGAACCCCCAGACATGCAGTATTCAGTAACTGCAGCACCACAACAAAGCTCAGCTAATTAGACCTGCCTGTTAGACCTGGCTCGCTGCTGCTGGCTCGCTGCTGCTGGCTCGCTGCTGCTGGCTCGCTGCTGCTGGCTCGCTGCTGCTGGCTCGCTGCTGCTGGCTCGCTGCTGCTGGTAGTACACTGTATTGTATGTGTGCTGGTACAGTGTATTGTGTGTGTGCTGGTACAGTGTATTGTGTGTGTGCTGGTACAGTGTATTGTGTGTGTACTGGTACAGTGTATTGTGTGTGTGCTGGTACAGTGTAGTGTGTGTGTGCTGGTACAGTGTATTGTGTGTGTGCTGGTACAGTGTACTGTGTGTGTACTGGTACAGTGTATTGTGTGTGTGCTGGTACAGTGTAGTGTGTGTGTGCTGGTACAGTGTATTGTGTGTGTGCTGGTACAGTGTATTGTGTGTGTGCTGGTACAGTGTAGTGTGTGTGTGCTGGTACAGTGTATTGTGTGTGTGCTGGTACAGTGTATTGTGTGTGTGCTGGTACAGTGTATTGTGTGTGTGCTGGTACAGTGTATTGTGTGTGTGCTGGTACAGTGTATTGTGTGTGTGCTGGTACAGTGTATTGTGTGTGTACTGGTACAGTGTATTGTGTGTGTGCTGGTACAGTGTATTGTGTGTGTGCTGGTACAGTGTATTGTGTGTGTGCTGGTACAGTGTACTGTGTGTGTGCTGGTACAGTGTACTGTGTGTGTGCTGGTACAGTGTATTGTGTGTGTGCTGGTACAGTGTATTGTGTGTGTGCTGGTACAGTGTATTGTGTGTGTGCTGGTACAGTGTATTGTGTGTGTACTGGTACAGTGTATTGTGTGTGTGCTGGTACAGTGTACTGTGTGTGTGCTGGTACAGTGTTTTGTGTGTGTGCTGGTACAGTGTACTGTGTGTGTGCTGGTACAGTGTATTGTGTGTGTGCTGGTACAGTGTATTGTGTGTGTGCTGGTACAGTGTACTGTGTGTGTGCTGGTACAGTGTTTTGTGTGTGTGCTGGTACAGTGTACTGTGTGTGTACTGGTACAGTGTACTGTGTGTGTGCTGGTACAGTGTATTGTGTGTGTGCTGGTACAGTGTTTTGTGTGTGTACTGGTACAGTGTATTGTGTGTGTGCTGGTACAGTGTATTGTGTGTGTACTGGTACAGTGTATTGTGTGTGTACTGGTACAGTGTATTGTGTGTGTACTGGTACAGTGTATTGTGTGTGTACTGGTACAGTGTATTGTGTGTGTACTGGTACAGTGTATTGTGTGTGTACTGGTACAGTGTATTGTGTGTGTGCTGGTACAGTGTATTGTGTGTGTGCTGGTACAGTGTATTGTGTGTGTGCTGGTACAGTGTATTGTGTGTGTGCTGGTACAGTGTATTGTGTGTGTGCTGGTACAGTGTAGTGTGTGTGTGCTGGTACAGTGTTTTGTGTGTGTGCTGGTACAGTGTAGTGTGTGTGTGCTGGTACAGTGTATTGTGTGTGTACTGGTACAGTGTATTGTGTGTGTGCTGGTACAGTGTACTGTGTGTGTGCTGGTACAGTGTATTGTGTGTGTGCTGGTACAGTGTATTGTGTGTGTACTGGTACAGTGTACTGTGTGTGTGCTGGTACAGTGTATTGTGTGTGTGCTGGTACAGTGTATTGTGTGTGCTGGTACAGTGTAGTGTGTGTGTGCTGGTACAGTGTACTGTGTGTGTGTGCTGGTACAGTGTATTGTGTGTGTACTGGTACAGTGTACTGTGTGTGTGCTGGTACAGTGTATTGTGTGTGTACTGGTACAGTGTATTGTGTGTGTACTGGTACAGTGTATTGTGTGTGTGCTGGTACAGTGTATTGTGTGTGTGCTGGTACAGTGTAGTGTGTGTGTACTGGTACAGTGTATTGTGTGTGTGCTGGTACAGTGTAGTGTGTGTGTGCTGGTACAGTGTATTGTGTGTGTGCTGGTACAGTGTAGTGTGTGTGTGCTGGTACAGTGTATTGTGTGTGTGCTGGTACAGTGTATTGTGTGTGTGCTGGTACAGTGTATTGTGTGTGTGCTGGTACAGTGTAGTGTGTGTGTACTGGTACAGTGTAGTGTGTGTGTGCTGGTACAGTGTATTGTGTGTGTGCTGGTACAGTGTACTGTGTGTGTACTGGTACATTGTATTGTGTGTGTGCTGGTACAGTGTATTGTGTGTGTGCTGGTACAGTGTATTGTGTGTGTACTGGTACAGTGTATTGTGTGTGTACTGGTACAGTGTATTGTGTGTGTACTGGTACAGTGTATTGTGTGTGTACTGGTACAGTGTATTGTGTGTGTACTGGTACAGTGTATTGTGTGTGTACTGGTAGAGTGTATTGTGTGTGTGCTGGTACAGTGTATTGTGTGTGTGCTGGTACAGTGTATTGTGTGTGTACTGGTACAGTGTATTGTGTGTGTACTGGTACAGTGTATTGTGTGTGTGCTGGTACAGTGTATTGTGTGTGTGCTGGTACAGTGTATTGTGTGTGTACTGGTACAGTGTATTGTGTGTGTGCTGGTACAGTGTATTGTGTGTGTGCTGGTACAGTGTAGTGTGTGTGTACTGGTACAGTGTATTGTGTGTGTGCTGGTACAGTGTAGTGTGTGTGTACTGGTACAGTGTATTGTGTGTGTGCTGGTACAGTGTACTGTGTGTGTACTGGTACAGTGTATTGTGTGTGTGCTGGTACAGTGTATTGTGTGTGTACTGGTACAGTGTACTGTGTGTGTGCTGGTACAGTGTAGTGTGTGTGTGCTGGTACAGTGTATTGTGTGTGTGCTGGTACAGTGTATTGTGTGTGTGCTGGTACAGTGTATTGTGTGTGTGCATGTTTGCACAAAGCAGGAGTTTCCCTCGTCCCACTTCACAGGCGGGTAGTGGGCTGCATGCGATGGGTTCTCTACTCCTCCAGGGAGAGAGTGGGCTAGCAGTCTACAATATCTGGGCTGGCTAGAAGTCTACAATATCTGGGCTGGCTAGAAATCTACAATATCTGGGCTGGGTAGAGAGCTAGATGGCTAGCAGTCTACAATATCTGGGCTGGCTAGAAGTCTACAATATCTGGGCTGGCTAGAAGTCTACAATATCTGGGCTGGGTAGAGAGCTAGATGGCTAGAAGCCTACAATATCTGGGCTGGGTAGAGAGCTAGAGGGCTAGAAGCCTACAATATCTGGGCTGGGTAGAGAGCTAGATGGCTAGAAGCCTACAATATCTGGGCTGGGTAGAGAGCTAGAGGGCTAGAAGCCTACAATATCTGGGCTGGCAAGAAGTCTACAATATCTGGGCTGGCTAGAAGTCTACAATATCTGGGCTGGGTAGAGAGCTAGATGGCTAGAAGCCTACAATATCTGGGCTGGGTAGAGAGCTAGAGGGCTATAAGTCTACAATATCTGGGCTGGTTAGAAGTCTACAATATCTGGGCTGGGTAGAGAGCTAGAGGGCTAGAAGTCTACAATATCTGGGCTGGGTAGAGAGCTAGAGGGCTAGAAGCCTACAATATCTGGGCTGGCAAGATGTCTACAATACCTGGGCAGGGGTGAAGAGACTAGAGGGCTAGAATACTACAGTATATATTGTTAGCATATCCATGTACAGTCAGGCCTCCAGCCACTGAAGACCTTTACTGTTGAACACTGGATCAGGGCCAACACAGTTAACATATTCTGTCATTTTGTTTATCAGAAATGTCCATGCCTTTTCTTGCAGCAGTTATGTGAAATCGTTATAGTAGTCCCGCCCCCCAAAAGTGATGTATTATTTATGTTTGACCTTAGAAGACACATTTACCCAGATTTACTGATAAACTTAGGGTTTCAAGGTATCAAACTCCCCGGAGCGCCGTCAGGAGGAATGCGATTGGATCAAGTTGTGTAAACAGAGTATTGGATTCACCTCAGCCAATCCCTTATGAGGAAAGTGCTGTATACAAATGAATGAGAGCGGGTGGTAACCATAGTGCCTGATGGGGTGATTCCACAACATATAACTAATGGTAACAGGTTCCCTTTCAGCTCCAAACTGCCTGTTAATTACTTGCATATGCAGATATGTACTGTAGGAGCTGACTGTTCAGTAAATGGCCCGTAAACTGTTTCTCTTGTGTTTTTTCTATCATAAAATGGAAATGTGATAATCTGCTGCAGATGTTTGTTACGTAGTTTGTCTGGTGGCAGGTCTTCTTACTGTGATGCTGTTGCTGCTTGCTAAATTCAATTATCTGTCAGGGGAGAGGGTTGTAAAGGGGGGGGGGGGGGGGAGGGGCTCTAGGCTCCTGCCAGTACATCAGCCCTCGAAAAACAAAACAATTTCTTTATTTTAGTCCAGCTACCACTCCCCAGCACTCCAATCAAACAGCCTCTGTTTATTGTACTAAAAGGTGCCAAGTCACTCAGTCACTCATATAAACCTGCATACCCGGCACTCTGCCCTCGCTACCGCTCCCAATGTCCACCCAACCCAACACCATCTCTCCCTGCCTCTCTCCATGTGCACCCAACCCAACACCGTCCCTGTCTCTCCATGTCCACCCAACCCAACACCATCTCTCCCTGCCTCTCCCCATGTGCACCCAACCCAACACCGTCCCTGTCTCTCCATGTCCACCTAACCCAACACCGTCCCTGTCTCTCCATGTCCACCCAACCCAACACCGTCCCTGTCTCTCCATGTCCACCCAACCCAACACCGTCCCTGTCTCCCCATGTCCACCCAACCCAACACCATCTCTCCCTGCCTCTCTCCATGTGCACCTACCCAACACCGTCCCTGTCTCTCCATGTCCACCTAACCCAACACCGTCCCTGTCTCTCCATGTCCACCCAACCCAACACCGTCCCTGTCTCCCCATGTCCACCCAACCCAACACCGTCCCTGCCTCTCTCCATGTGCACCCAACCCAACACCGTCCCTGTCTCTCCATGTCCACCCAACCCAACACCATCTCTCCCTGCCTCTCCCCATGTCCACCCAACCCAACACCGTCCCTGTCTCTCCATGTCCACCTAACCCAACACCGTCCCTGTCTCTCCATGTCCACCCAACCCAACACCGTCCCTGTCTCTCCATGTCCACCCAACCCAACACCGTCCCTGTCTCCCCATGTCCACCCAACCCAACACCATCTCTCCCTGCCTCTCTCCATGTGCACCCAACCCAACACCGTCCCTGTCTCTCCATGTCCACCCAACCCAACACCATCTCTCCCTGCCTCTCCCCATGTCCACCCAACCCAACACCGTCCCTGTCTCTCCATGTCCACCTAACCCAACACCGTCCCTGTCTCTCCATGTCCACCCAACCCAACACCGTCCCTGTCTCTCCATGTCCACCCAACCCAACACCGTCCCTGTCTCCCCATGTCCACCCAACCCAACACCATCTCTCCCTGCCTCTCTCCATGTGCACCCAACCCAACACCGTCCCTGTCTCTCCATGTCCACCTAACCCAACACCGTCCCTGTCTCTCCATGTCCACCCAACCCAACACCGTCCCTGTCTCCCCATGTCCACCCAACCCAACACCGTCCCTGTCTCCCCATGTCCACCCAACCCAACACCATCTCTCCCTGCCTCTCTCCATGTCCACCCAACCCAACACCATCTCTCCCTGCCTCTCTCCATGTGCACCCAACCCAACACCGTCCCTGTCTCTCCCCATGTCCACCCAACCCAACACCATCTCTCCCTGCCTCTCTCCATGTGCACCCAACCCAACACCGTCCCTGTCTCTCCATGTCCACCCAACCCAACACCGTCCCTGTCTCCCCATGTCCACCCAACCCAACACCATCTCTCCCTGCCTCTCTCCATGTGCACCCAACCTAACACCGTCCCTGTCTCTCCATGTCCACCCAACCTAACACCGTCCCTGTCTCCCCATGTCCACCCAACCCAACACCATCTCTCCCTGCCTCTCTCCATGTGCACCCAACCCAACACCGTCCCTGTCTCTCCATGTCCACCCAACCCAACACCGTCCCTGTCTCTCCATGTCCACCCAACCCAACACCGTCCCTGTCTCCCCATGTCCACCCAACCCAACACCATCTCTCCCTGCCTCTCTCCATGTGCACCCAACCCAACACCGTCCCTGTCTCCCCATGTCCACCCAACCCAACACCATCTCTCCCTGCCTCTCTCCATGTGCACCCAACCCAACACCGTCCCTGTCTCTCCATGTCCACCCAACCCAACACCATCTCTCCCTGCCTCTCTCCATGTGCACCCAACCCAACACCGTCCCTGTCTCTCCATGTCCACCCAACCCAACACCGTCCCTGTCTCCCCATGTCCACCCAACCCAACACCATCTCTCCCTGCCTCTCTCCATGTGCACCCAACCCAACACCGTCCCTGTCTCTCCATGTCCACCCAACCCAACACCATCTCTCCCTGCCTCTCTCCATGTGCACCCAACCCAACACCGTCCCTGTCTCTCCCCATGTCCACCCAACCCAACACCATCTCTCCCTGACTCTCTCCATGTGCACCCAACCCAACACCGTCCCTGTCTCTCCATGTCCACCCAACCCAACACCGTCCCTGTCTCCCCATGTCCACCCAACTCAACACCATCTCTCCCTGCCTCTCTCCATGTGCACCCAACCTAACACCGTCCCTGTCTCTCCATGTCCACCCAACCTAACACCGTCCCTGTCTCCCCATGTCCACCCAACCCAACACCATCTCTCCCTGCCTCTCTCCATGTGCACCCAACCCAACACCGTCCCTGTCTCTCCATGTCCACCCAACCCAACACCGTCCCTGTCTCCCCATGTCCACCCAACCCAACACCATCTCTCCCTGCCTCTCTCCATGTGCACCCAACCCAACACCGTCCCTGTCTCTCCATGTCCACCCAACCCAACACCGTCCCTGTCTCCCCATGTCCACCCAACCCAACACTATCTCTCCCTGCCTCTCTCCATGTGCACCCAACCCAACACCGTCCCTGTCTCTCCCCATGTGCACCCAACCCAACACTGTCCCTGCTTCTCCCCATGTCCACCCAACCCAACACCATCTCTCCCTGCCTCTCCCCATGTCCACTCAACCCAACACAGTCCCTTTCTCTCCCCATGTCCACCCAACCCAACACCATCTTTCCCTGCCTCTCCCCATGCCCATCCAACCCAACTCCGTCCCTGTCTCTCCCCATGTCCACCCAACCCAACTCCGTCCCTGTCTCTCCCCATGTGCACCCAACCCAACACAGTCCCTACCTCTCCCCATGTCCACCCAACCCAACACCATCTTTCCCTGCCTCTCCCCATGCCCATCCAACCCAACTCCGTCCCTGTCTCTCCCCATGTCCACCTAACCCAACACCATCTCTCCCTGCCTCTCTCCATGTGCACCCAACCTAACACCGTCCCTGTCTCTCCATGTCCACCCAACCTAACACCGTCCCTGTCTCCCCATGTCCACCCAACCCAACACCATCTCTCCCTGCCTCTCTCCATGTGCACCCAACCCAACACCGTCCCTGTCTCTCCATGTCCACCCAACCTAACACCGTCCCTGTCTCCCCATGTCCACCCAACCCAACACCATCTCTCCCTGCCTCTCTCCATGTGCACCCAACCCAACACCGTCCCTGTCTCTCCATGTCCACCCAACCCAACACCGTCCCTGTCTCTCCATGTCCACCCAACCCAACACCGTCCCTGTCTCCCCATGTCCACCCAACCCAACACCATCTCTCCCTGCCTCTCTCCATGTGCACCCAACCCAACACCGTCCCTGTCTCCCCATGTCCACCCAACCCAACACCATCTCTCCCTGCCTCTCTCCATGTGCACCCAACCCAACACCGTCCCTGTCTCTCCATGTCCACCCAACCCAACACCATCTCTCCCTGCCTCTCTCCATGTGCACCCAACCCAACACCGTCCCTGTCTCTCCATGTCCACCCAACCCAACACCGTCCCTGTCTCCCCATGTCCACCCAACCCAACACCATCTCTCCCTGCCTCTCTCCATGTGCACCCAACCCAACACCGTCCCTGTCTCTCCATGTCCACCCAACCCAACACCATCTCTCCCTGCCTCTCTCCATGTGCACCCAACCCAACACCGTCCCTGTCTCTCCCCATGTCCACCCAACCCAACACCATCTCTCCCTGCCTCTCTCCATGTGCACCCAACCCAACACCGTCCCTGTCTCTCCATGTCCACCCAACCCAACACCGTCCCTGTCTCCCCATGTCCACCCAACCCAACACCATCTCTCCCTGCCTCTCTCCATGTGCACCCAACCTAACACCGTCCCTGTCTCTCCATGTCCACCCAACCTAACACCGTCCCTGTCTCCCCATGTCCACCCAACCCAACACCATCTCTCCCTGCCTCTCTCCATGTGCACCCAACCCAACACCGTCCCTGTCTCTCCATGTCCACCCAACCCAACACCGTCCCTGTCTCCCCATGTCCACCCAACCCAACACCATCTCTCCCTGCCTCTCTCCATGTGCACCCAACCCAACACCGTCCCTGTCTCTCCATGTCCACCCAACCCAACACCGTCCCTGTCTCCCCATGTCCACCCAACCCAACACTATCTCTCCCTGCCTCTCTCCATGTGCACCCAACCCAACACCGTCCCTGTCTCTCCCCATGTGCACCCAACCCAACACTGTCCCTGCTTCTCCCCATGTCCACCCAACCCAACACCATCTCTCCCTGCCTCTCCCCATGTCCACTCAACCCAACACCGTCCCTGCCTCTCCCCATGTCCACCCAACCCAACACCATCTTTCCCTGCCTCTCCCCATGCCCATCCAACCCAACTCCGTCCCTGTCTCTCCCCATGTCCACCCAACCCAACTCCGTCCCTGTCTCTCCCCATGTGCACCCAACCCAACACAGTCCCTACCTCTCCCCATGTCCACCCAACCCAACACCATCTTTCCCTGCCTCTCCCCATGCCCATCCAACCCAACTCCGTCCCTGTCTCTCCCCATGTCCACCTAACCCAACACCATCTCTCCCTGCCTCTCTCCATGTGCACCCAACCTAACACCGTCCCTGTCTCTCCATGTCCACCCAACCTAACACCGTCCCTGTCTCCCCATGTCCACCCAACCCAACACCATCTCTCCCTGCCTCTCTCCATGTGCACCCAACCCAACACCGTCCCTGTCTCTCCATGTCCACCCAACCCAACACCGTCCCTGTCTCTCCATGTCCACCCAACCCAACACCGTCCCTGTCTCCCCATGTCCACCCAACCCAACACCATCTCTCCCTGCCTCTCTCCATGTGCACCCAACCCAACACCGTCCCTGTCTCCCCATGTCCACCCAACCCAACACCATCTCTCCCTGCCTCTCTCCATGTGCACCCAACCCAACACCGTCCCTGTCTCTCCATGTCCACCCAACCCAACACCATCTCTCCCTGCCTCTCTCCATGTGCACCCAACCCAACACCGTCCCTGTCTCTCCATGTCCACCCAACCCAACACCGTCCCTGTCTCCCCATGTCCACCCAACCCAACACCATCTCTCCCTGCCTCTCTCCATGTGCACCCAACCCAACACCGTCCCTGTCTCTCCATGTCCACCCAACCCAACACCATCTCTCCCTGCCTCTCTCCATGTGCACCCAACCCAACACCGTCCCTGTCTCTCCATGTCCACCCAACCCAACACCATCTTTCCCTGCCTCTCCCCATGCCCATCCAACCCAACTCCGTCCCTGTCTCTCCCCATGTCCACCCAACCCAACTCCGTCCCTGTCTCTCCCCATGTGCACCCAACCCAACACAGTCCCTGCCTCTCCCCATGTCCACCCAACCCAACACCATCTTTCCCTGCCTCTCCCCATGCCCATCCAACCCAACTCCGTCCCTGTCTCTCCCCATGTGCACCCAACCCAACACAGTCCCTGCCTCTCCCCATGTCCACCCAACCCAACACCATCTTTCCCTGCCTCTCCCCATGCCCATCCAACCCAACTCCGTCCCTGTCTCTCCCCATGTCCACCTAACCCAACTCCGTCCCTGTCTCTCCCCATGTCCACCCAACCCAACTCCGTCCCTGTCTCTCCCCATGTGCACCCAACCCAACACAGTCCCTGCCTCTCCCCATGTCCACCCAACCCAACACCATCTTTCCCTGCCTCTCCCCATGCCCATCCAACCCAACTCCGTCCCTGTCTCTCCCCATGTCCACCTAACCCAACTCCGTCCCTGTCTCTCCCCATGTCCACCCAACCCAACACCGTCCCTGCTTCTCCCCATGTCCACCCAACCCAACACCGTCCCTGCTTCTCCCCATGTCCACCCAACCCAACACCGTCCCTGCTTCTCCCCATGTCCACCCAACCCAACACCGTCCCTGCTTCTCCCCATGTCCACCCCACCCAACACCGTCTCTCTGTACCACCAGCCGGAAGAGAACACTTATGAACATTTAAACAAACACAGTCACTCAATGGCCTCTCTGTCTGTCTGCAGGACCGTGGGGAAGGGCTTCCTCTCCTCTGTGAGTGTGTGTGCGTGTGCGTGTGCGTGTGTGTGTGTGTGTGTGTGTGTGTGTGTGTGTGTGTGTGTGTGTGTGTGTGTGTGTGCATGCTTGCGTTGTAATTGTAAAGAAATGAAGTGGTCTGAGCCAGGTTTGCAGTCTGCCAGTCCCCCTCCTACCTGGACTCTCCCCAGCCTCGCTGTATGCCTGACTAGTGTGGAGATATCCTCTGTTGTGTGACAGAAAGGTCCGGGCAGCCATCTTCCATGCAGGGTACAAGCCCTAGGCTTGGACTGGAAACACTCTCACAACACATTCCAGGTGCCCATACCGCTCTCATAACCATCACCACACTTACAGCAGAGAGGGAATGATGCCAGCTTCGCTCCTCTCCCTTCAGCAGCAGATGGCTTGACTGAGGATGTGTATATCTGTTAGCTAGCCCCACATGTGTAGCTCAACCTCTGGATTAGGATCAAAACAGACTGTCAAACTTTCACCCTCAAACTAATTACCAAATGGTGAAATGCTTAAACATAGATGGATGCTTGGAAGAAGATGACAGATGAGTTTGTCCATACAATACATTATTATATCAATATGGATATGTATGCTTGTCAAAATATTGACGGTAACATAATATTTTGGGTCACATTTACCCATGGCTTGTTTATTTACAAAGGGATCTACACAGTTTATTGTCATGGCTTAGATTGTTTAACATAGTTCATTTGGAAATCCTGTCCCCTCTCTATGACATCACTTCTCAGTCTGCTCCCACAGTGGTTTTTGTAAATGCTAAGAGGGATCCTTGGGCTGACTGAACCCTTACCATAACCCTAACCCTAATATTAACACTTATCAACTTCAAACACACAGAGGTTATGTCTCATCTCAATGACCTCACAGTATTCAGAGTATACAGTACAGGAGGCTGGTGGCACCTTCATTGGGGAGTACAGGCTCATGGTAATGACTGGAGCTGAATAGGTGGAAGGGTATTAAATAAATCAAAATATGGTTTCCAGGTGTTTGATGCCATTCCATTTGTTCCGTTATGGACATTATTATGAGCCGTCCTCCCCTCAGCTGCCTCCTGTGGTCTACAGGTGCAGAGCCCAAAGGCTTGTTGATGCTCCATGTCTTCATCTGCTCACTGTGACATATTTACTGTCAGTCTGCGGGGGTCTTGTGGTAGACTGCTCACGTGGGCCTTTGAAAGTTTGTAACCAATGCCACTCTGTGGACCAGTTTCATTCATGGACAATATAGTAAGGAAAAATGTTGCATAATCTCTTGGGAACTGATGTTGAAAGTTGAAACTTTATTAAACTTAAGACCACTTTAAGCAACCCACTCGCTCAACCATATGTAGTATCCATACATCATGGGTACACTCCCCTCCCACTCTGCTGGAGATCTCTATTCTCTCTTCCTGTCTGTTTGTATCTATTCTACATAACCTCAGCATACTGCCCTGTTCATAACCCCAGGACCCCTAGCCCTGTTCATAACCCCAGGACCCCTAGCCCTGTTCATAACCCCAGGACCCCTAGCCCTGTTCATAACCCCAGGACCCCTAGCCCTGTTCATAACCCCAGGACCCCTAGCCCTGTTCATAACCCCAGGACCCCTAGTCCTGTCCATAACCCCAGGACCCCTAGACCTGTTCATAACCCCAGGACCCCTAGTCCTGTCCATAACCCCAGGAAGCCTAGCCCTGTTCATAACCCCAGGACCCCTAGCCCTGTTCATATCCCCAGGACCCCTAGTCCTGTCCATAACCCCAGGAAGCCTAGCCCTGTTCATAACCCCAGGACCCCTAGCCCTGTCCATAACCCCAGGACCCCTAGCCCTGTCCATAACCCCAGGACCCCTAGACCTGTTCATAACCCCAGGACCCCTAGCCCTGTCCATAACCCCAGGACCCTTAGCCCTGTCCATAACCCCAGGACCCCTAGCCCTGTCCATAACCCCAGGACCCCTAGCCCTGTCCATAACCCCAGGAGCCCTAGCCCTGTTCATAACACCAGGACCCCTAGCCCTTGCTGATCTACAGGTCATGCTCCCTGAGACCTGAGCACTGTGTATAGGGTGTCTGTGAGGAGGGAGAGAGCAGAGAGGGCATGAGCTCACAGCACAGGAATGAGATAAATAGAGAAAGAGGAAGCTGCCATGTCCAATCTCATCTCTCTGGTGGTGGGGTCAGTAAGGAAGGAGGGAGAGGGATGGAGGGAGGAAAGGAGGGAGATAGAAGGAGGAGAAGACAGCCGTGGGGCTGTGAGAGGGGTTTAACACACACACACACTTACACTCACACTGAGCCTTTGGCAAATTTACTGGATCCGTACTGCCCCAACCAGCCTGGGGTTTGGGGGGGCAGGGCTTAACACCCCATGGGTGGGGGCCTATCTTTGATGTGAACTGTTGGGAGAATGGGAGCTGGGGGCAAGGAAAAGGACATCAGCAGCTGAGGGGGGAGAGAGAGGGATACATATATAGATCAATACAGAGTGAAAGAGCAGGAGATGTGGGACCCATAGGGCAGTGCTGGAGGGGAGATGGAGAGTTTCTATATGGGAACTCTCACTACGTATCACAGCCTAACAGAACAGCCTAGCAGAGAACAGCCTAGCAGAGAACAGCCTAGCGGAGAACAGCCTAGCGGAAAACAGCCTAGCGGAAAACAGCCTAGCGGAAAACAGCCTAGCGGAAAACAGCCTAGCGGAAAACAGCCTAGCGGAAAACAGCCTAGCAGAAAACAGCCTAGCAGAAAACAGCCTAGCAGGAAACAGCCTAGCAGAAAACAGCCTAGCAGAAAACAGCCTAGCAGAAAACAGCCTAGCAGAAAACAGCCTAGCATAGAACAGCCTAGCGGAGAACAGCCTCGCGGAGAACAGCCTCGCGGAGAACAGCCTAGCGGAGAACAGCCTAGCGGAGAACAGCCTAGCGGAGAACAGCCTAGCGGAGAACAGCCTAGCGGAAAACAGCCTAGCGGAAAACAGCCTAGCGGAAAACAGCCTAGCGGAAAACAGCCTAGCGGAAAACAGCCTAGCGGAAAACAGCCTAGCGGAAAACAGCCTAGCGGAAAACAGCCTAGCAGAAAACAGCCTAGCAGAAAACAGCCTAGCAGAAAACAGCCTAGCAGAGAACAGCCTAGCAGAGAACAGCCTAGCAGAGAACAGCCTAGCAGAGAACAGCCTAGCAGAATACACAACCTAGCAGAATACACAACCTAGCAGAAAACAGAATGAGCTCAAAAAGACTTAGTTAGTTATTTTTGTCTTTATTTTGAGAGAGAGAGAGAGAAAGAGAGCGAGAGAGATAGATGGAGAGAGAGAGAGATATTTGCCTACTGTGTCCACATGAGGCCAAAAGTATCCCACTCTTAAGTAACAGCATGCACATCTGGGAGTGATTACTCATTTCATATTCATTGTTTGCTGTGGAGTCTCTCACTCCTCTCCTCCTCTCTCTGTTGCTCCACCTCTAATCCCTGTGTTATTTATGGGCTGCCATGTTTGGACAGCGACGTATAGCCGTGCCTTGTGGCTCCTCGCCTTCCCCAAATCAAGACCATTTGTTAACTTT
Source organism: Salvelinus namaycush (assembly GCF_016432855.1). Taxonomy (NCBI): domain Eukaryota; kingdom Metazoa; phylum Chordata; class Actinopteri; order Salmoniformes; family Salmonidae; genus Salvelinus; species Salvelinus namaycush. The sequence goes on from NC_052329.1 coordinate 13,876,964, forward strand.
AACAGGAGCAATACTATCCTTGTGAAGACAAGAGGAGAGGAGGGAGGACCAGCACTGTACAACACATTCACTTCCCTTCCAGGACATGCAACAAAACGCTTCTGTCCTCCCCTTCCTCCTCCCCTCTCCAGTTGCTCTCGGACACTTTTCCTTTTTCTGTCTTTCTTCTTCTGTGGTTTGTCATGTTCACTCAGACTATTGTTTCTTCTTCTGTGGTTAGTCATGTTCACTCTGACTATTGTTTCTTCTTCTGTGGTTTGTCATGTTCACTCTGACTATTGTTTCTTCTTCTGTGGTTAGTCATGTTCACTCTGACTATTGTTTCTTCTTCTGTGGTTAGTCAGGTTCACTCTGACTATTGTTTCGTCTTCTGTGGTTAGTCAAGTTCACTCTGACTATTGTTTCTTCTTCTGTGGTTAGTCAGGTTCACTCTGACTATTGTTTCTTCTTCTGTGGTTAGTCAGGTTCACTCTGACTATTGTTTCTTCTTCTGTGGTTTGTCATGTTCACTCTGACTATTGTTTCTTCTTCTGTGTTTAGTCATGTTCACTCTGACTATTGTTTTGAGGAAATGCTGCAAACCGAAGGCAGATCAATCCAGCTTCCTGTGTTTCTTCCAGGTTTGTTTTTGTATGCAATGGGTCTTTTTTTAACCTCTAACGCCTACCAAACCCGGATCCGGGATCCCCCCCAACACAAAAGCTGACTAGCATAGCCTAGCCTAAAGTTACAGGGATATCATAAAAAAAAATGTTCATGAAATCACAAGTCCAAGACACCAAATGAAAGATACAGATCTTGTGATTCAAGCCATCATCTCTGATTTGTAAAATGTTTTACAGGGAAGACACAATATGTAAATCTATTAGCTAACCACTGTTAGCAAAAGACAACAATTTTCTTACTCCACCATTTTCTTACTGCATCAGTAGCTATCACCAATTCGGCCAAATAAAGATATTGATAGCCACTAACCAAGAAAAAACCTCATCAGATGACAGTCTGATAACATATTTATGGTATAGGATAGGTTTTGTTAGAAAAATGTGCATATTTCAGGTATAAATCATAGTTTACAATTGCACCCACCATCACAACTCGACTAGAAAAAATATAGAGAGCAACGTGTATTACCTAATTACTAATCATAAAACATTTCTTAAAAATACACAGCGTACACTAATTGAAAGACACAGATCCTGTGAATCCAGACAATATTTCAGATTTTCTAAGTGTCTTACAGCGAAAACACAATAAATCGTTATATTAGCATAGCACATGTGCAAACATTACCCCAGCATTGATTCATGGCAAAAAGAGCGATAGCATTATCACCACCAAAATGTATTAATTTTTTCACTAACCTTCTCAGAATTCTTCAGATGACACTCCTGTAACATCATATTACAACATACATATAGAGTTTGTTCGAAAATGTGCATATTTAGCCACCAAAATCATGGTTAGACAATGAGAAAAGTAGCCCAGCTGGTCAGAAAATGTAGGGCGCCATATTAGACAGTGATCTAGTCTTATACATAAATACTCATAAACTTGACTAAAAAATACAGGGTGGACAGCGATTGATAGACAATTTAATTCTTAATACAATCGCTGAATTACATTTTTTAAATTATCCTTACTTTTCAATACAGGTTGCGCCAAGCGAAGCTATACCAAACAAAATGGCGGCATAAGCGTTTAACATTTTTCGACAGAAACACGATTTATCATCATAAATTGTTCTTACTATGAGCTGTTCTTCCATCAGAATCTTGGGCAATGAATCCTTTCTCCGGTCTAATCGTCTTTTGGTCGAAAGATCTCCTCTTGTCCGGTCGAAATGGTCACTAACGTTCACCATGCACTCGAAAAGTGCCCAGCGCTTCAAAGTGTATTACACAGAAATGCCATAAAATCGCCCTAAACGGATATAAATTGCTATAAAACGGTTCAAATTAACTACCTTATGATGTTTTTAACACCTATAACGAGTAAAAACATGACCGGAGAAATATTACTGGCTAAACAACCGCTTGGAAGGAGGCAAGTCCGACGTCCTTCGTGCGTCAGGCGCAGGCAGCAAAAGAAAGCTACTTCCGGTATTTGGTGTTTTATACAGGCCCTGATTGCGCAATCGACTCCATTCAAAGCGTCACCACGTACTGACATCCAGAGGAAGACGTAGGCAGTGTCTGTTTCTCCATAGCATTTACAGGGACATTACAACCGACCTGGGAACAGGGGCCAAGATGTCTGAAATCTCACTCCCTGTCATGAAAAGTGCTGTAGAAGGAGTTCTGTTTCACTCAGAGACAAAATTCCAACGGCTATAGAAACTAGAGAGTGTTTTCTATCCAATAATAATAATAATATGCATATTGTACGAGCAAGAATTGAGTAGGAAGCCGTTTAATCTGGAGCCCGATTTATGCTAAGTCGAAACAGCACCCCCTATATTCGCAAGAAGTTAATACTGGTGCAGATTTGTGGGGGGGAGCTTACTGTAATCCCTTTAATTTCCTCTGAACAAAGCTCATTTGATCATCCCGTTGAGGCTTGTGTGCTGCATTAAGTCTTCATTTTCATTAATGTCGAAAGCGCACTGGAATCTCATTTTAATTTGACATTTCAGCATCTGGTTTCAATTTCCCAGGGAGTGTGTGGGAGTGAGTGTGTGGGGGGGGGGGAGCAGAGAGGGCTAGTGGTTGAACAGGAGAACCCATGGGTTTGAGGAGCAGAGAGGGCTAGTGGTTGAACAGGAGAACCCATGGGTTTGGGGAGCAGAGAGGGCTAGTGGTTGGACAGGAGAACCCATGGGTTTGAGGAGCAGAGAGGGCTAGTGGTTGAACAGGAGAACCCATGGGTTTGAGGAGCAGAGAGGGCTAGTGGTTGAACAGGAGAACCCATGGGTTTGGGGAGCAGAGAGGGCTAGTGGTTGGACAGGAGAACCCATGGGTTTGAGGAGCAGAGAGGGCTAGTGGTTGAACAGGATAACCCATGGGTTTGAGGAGCAGAGAGGGCTAGTGGTTGAACAGGAGAACCCGTGGGTTTGAGTAGCAGAGAGGGCTAGTGGTTGAACAGGAGAACCCATGGGTTTGAGGAGCAGAGAGGGCTAGTGGTTGAACAGGAGAACCCATGGGTTTGGGGAGCAGAGAGGGCTAGTGGTTGGACAGGAGAACCCATGGGTTTGAGGAGCAGAGAGGGCTAGTGGTTGAACAGGAGAACCCATGGGTTTGAGGAGCAGAGAGGGCTAGTGGTTGAACAGGAGAACCCATGGGTTTGGGGAGCAGAGAGGGCTAGTGGTTGGACAGGAGAACCCATGGGTTTGAGGAGCAGAGAGGGCTAGTGGTTGAACAGGAGAACCCATGGGTTTGAGGAGCAGAGAGGGCTAGTGGTTGAACAGGAGAACCCATGGGTTTGGGGAGCAGAGAGGGCTAGTGGTTGGACAGGAGAACCCATGGGTTTGAGGAGCAGAGAGGGCTAGTGGTTGAACAGGAGAACCCATGGGTTTGAGGAGCAGAGAGGGCTAGTGGTTGAACAGGAGAACCCATGGGTTTGAGGAGCAGAGAGGGCTAGTGGTTGAACAGGAGAACCCATGGGTTTGAGGAGCAGAGAGGGCTAGTGGTTGAACAGGAGAACCCATGGGTTTGAGGAGCAGAGAGGGCTAGTGGTTGAACAGGAGAACCCATGGGTTTAAGGAGCAGAGAGGGCTAGTGGTTGGACAGGAGAACCCATGGGTTTGAGGAGCAGAGAGGGCTAGTGGTTGAACAGGAGAACCCATGGGTTTGAGGAGCAGAGAGGGCTAGTGGTTGAATAGGAGAACCCATGGGTTTGAGGAGCAGAGAGGACAAGTTGAAAACCTTCTCTTAGGGAGTCTCCACTATAAGAGATGGTCATAGTTATTTGAGGTAGCCTGTGCTCAGCCCTAGTATGCTACTGTGGACCTTGGGAGTGATTGGTCAGGTCTGTACAGTTATGTTAGAGACAGATCCAGACCCAGGCAGAGCCTTAAAGATGTTTCCCACTGCAGAGCCAGGCAGAGCCTTAAAGATGTTTCCCACTGGAGAGCCAGGCCGAGCCTTGAAGACGTTTCCCACTGGAGAGCCAGGCTAAGCCTTAAAGATGTTTCCCACTGCAGATCCAGGCTGAGCCTTAAATATGTTTCCCACTGCAGAGCCAGGCTGAGCCTTGAAGACGTTTCCCACTGCAGAGCCAGGCTGAGCCTTGAAGACGTTTCCCACTGCAGAGCCAGGCTGAGCCTTGAAGACGTTTCCCACTGGAGAGCCAGGCTGAGCCTTGAAGACGTTTCCCACTGCAGAGCCAGGCAGAGCCTTGAAGATGTTTCCCACTGGAGAGCTAGGCAGAGCCTTGAAGACGTTTCCCACTGGAGAGCCAGGCAGAGCCTTGAAGATGTTTCCCACTGGAGAGCCAGGCAGAGCCTTGAAGACGTTTCCCACTGGAGAGCCAGGCAGAGCCTTGAAGATGTTTCCCACTGCAGAGCCAGGCTGAGCCTTGAAGACGTTTCCCACTGGAGAGCCAGGCAGAGCCTTGAAGATGTTTCCCACTGGAGAGCCAGGCTGAGCCTTGAAGACGTTTCCCACTGCAGAGCCAGGCAGAGCCTTGAAGACGTTTCCCACTGGAGAGCCAGGCAGAGCCTTGAAGACGTTTCCCACTGGAGAGCCAGGCTGAGCCTTGAAGACGTTTCCCACTGGAGAGCCAGGCTGAGCCTTGAAGACGTTTCCCACTGGAGAGCCAGGCTGAGCCTTGAAGACGTTTCCCACTGCAGAGCCAGGCTGAGCCTTGAAGACGTTTCCCACTGGAGAGCCAGGCTGAGCCTTGAATACGTTTCCCACTGGAGAGCCAGGCAGAGCCTTGAAGATGTTTCCCACTGGAGAGCCAGGCTGAGCCTTGAAGACGTTTCCCACTGCAGAGCCAGGCTGAGCCTTGAAGACGTTTCCCACTGGAGAGCCAGGCTGAGCCTTGAAGACGTTTCCCACTGCAGAGCCAGGCTGAGCCTTAAAGATGTTTCCCACTGGAGAGCCAGACAGAAGCCTTGCAGCATCATACCAATGGCTGCACTGCAGCATCCTACCAATGCCTGCTCTCTCCTCAGCCAACTGTCTGTCAAAACGTTCAGGAGGAGCCCTGATAAGATGAGAGTTTTCTCCTTAACCAGCAACGCAGCAACATATTTAATTTAACCTTTATTTAACTAAGCATTTATTTAACTATTGATACACCATTCTTAAAAGGTAAAGATAGTAGATTGATTATCACACACTATTTATGTGGCATATCAGGAAGCTGATTAACCAGCATGATCATTACACAATAAAAAGGTAATTCTAAAATGTGCAGTTTTGTCACACAGCACAATGCCACAGATGTCTCAAGTTTTGAGGGAGTGTGCAATTGGCATACTGACTGCAGGAATGTCCAACCGAGTTGCTGCCAGATAGTTGAATGTTCATTTCTCCACCATAAGCCACCACCAACTTCATTTTAGAGGATGTGCTGAGGAGTATGTCTATCTGTAATAAAGTCATTTTGTGTGAAAAAAATAATTATTATTGGCTGGGCCCCTGCCCAATCATGAGAAATCCATAAATTAGGGCCTAATGAATTTATTTCAGTTGACTGATTTCCTTCTATGAACTGTACAATCTATGAAATATATATTTTTGTTCGGTATAGATCGTTTATAACTATAGAGAATATCTTCCAATGCCGGTAGAAAGACACTGTCTGACTGACAGTCATTCTGTTGCCTCCCATCATCACATCAGCAGCACAGTGAGTAGAGCCAGGAAGGACAAAGATGTGTCTTCATGCTGGAACCTGTGTGACCCACATATTAAGACAGGCAAGGCACACACAAATATACACCCATTCACACTGTGCTTGGTCTTCCAGTTAAGGGCCCAGGAAACATTATCTGGTAGGGGACAGCTGTAGGTTCACGGGAGGGAGAGAGGGGGGGAGGGAGAATGGTAGTGGAGGCTCATTATCCAAAAAACATGCAGGACAGCACACAGCAGGGCCCTCCATCCCGTCCTCCCTCCCTCCCGTTCCAATCAGAACAGGGACAGAGGATCTCACAGAGAGACCAGGAGACCAGAGGCAGCCTCTCTTGGCTACGGATCTGACTGTGATTCTGGTGAAAGAGTTAGAGGTTCGCTCCAGTCCCTCATCCATCATTCTCTCTCTTTCTTTCTTTATTTCCCCCTCTCCAATTCTCTCTCTCGTAAGATTATGTTTCTCCCCATGCAGGTGGCCAGGGTTGCCCGCTGCACTGTGATGTGCGGTAGTCAGCTGTGCTTGTGGAGGAAAGGTGTCAGGGGGAGGAGGACAGCGAGCCAAGCGGGGGACTGAGGGATGTAGAGGAGGAGTGGAGGTCACTGAGTTGTGCTGCTGTAAACACTAGAGGATGCCAGCTCTCACCAGCCTTCCTCTATCCTTCTCTCCCTCTCTCTCCATCTCTATCCATCCCCAGGGATAATCCAGTTCTAAGTTTCTCTATTCTTCTCTACTCTAGTGTTCTCTTGTCTCCTTTCCTCTAGTGTTCTCTAGTGTCCTCTCCTCTAGTGTTCTCTTGTCTCCTCTCCTCTAGTGTTCTCTTGTCTCCTCTCCTCTAGTGTTCTCTAGTCTTCTCTCCTTTAGTGTTCTCTAGTGTCCTCTCTAGTGTTCTCTAGTGTCCTCTCCTCTAGTGTTCTCTTGTCTCCTCTTTTCTAGTGTTCTCTTGTCTCCTCGAGTGTTCTCCAGTGTCCTCTCCTCCAGTGTTCTCTAGTGTCCTCTCCTCTAGTGTTCTCTAGTGTCCTCTCCTCTAGTGTTCTCTAGTGTCCTCTACTGCAGTGTTCTCTAGTGTCCTCTCCTCCAGTGTTCTCTAGTGTCCTCTCCTCCAGTGTTCTCTAGTGTCCTCTCCTCTAGTGTTCTCTAGTGTCCTCTCCACTAGTGTTCTCTAGTGTCCTCTCCTCCAGTGTTCTCTAGTGTCCTCTCCTCCAGTGTTCTCTAGTGTCCTCTCCTCTAGTGTTCTCTAGTGTCCTCTCCTCTAGTGTTCTCTAGTGTCCTCTCCTCTAGTGTTCTCTAGTGTCCTCTACTGCAGTGTTCTCTAGTGTCCTCTCCTCCAGTGTTCTCTAGTGTCCTCTCCTCCAGTGTTCTCTAGTGTCCTCTACTGCAGTGTTCTCTAGTGTCCTCTCCTCCAGTGTTCTCTAGTGTCCTCTCCTCCAGTGTTCTCTAGTGTCCTCTACTGCAGTGTTCTCTAGTGTCCTCTACTGCAGTGTTCTCTAGTGTCCTCTCCTCCAGTGTTCTCTAGTGTCCTCTCCTCTAGTGTTCTCTAGTGTCCTCTCCTCTAGTGTTCTCTAGTGTCCTCTACTGCAGTGTTCTCTAGTGTCCTCTCCTCCAGTGTTCTCTAGTGTCCTCTCCTCCAGTGTTCTCTAGTGTCCTCTCCTCCAGTGTTCTCTAGTGTCCTCTCCTCTAGTGTTCTCTAGTGTCCTCTCCTCTAGTGTTCTCTAGTGTCCTCTACTGCAGTGTTCTCTAGTGTCCTCTCCTCCAGTGTTCTCTAGTGTCCTCTCCTCCAGTGTTCTCTAGTGTCCTCTCCTCCAGTGTTCTCTAGTGTCCTCTCCTCCAGTGTTCTCTAGTGTCCTCTACTGCAGTGTTCTCTAGTGTCCTCTCCTCCAGTGTTCTCTAGTGTCCTCTACTGCAGTGTTCTCTAGTGTCCTCTCCTCCAGTGTTCTCTAGTGTCCTCTCCTCTAGTGTTCTCTAGTGTCCTCTACTGCAGTGTTCTCTAGTGTCCTCTCCTCCAGTGTTCTCTAGTGTCCTCTCCTCCAGTGTTCTCTAGTGTCCTCTCCTCCAGTGTTCTCTAGTGTCCTCTCCTCCAGTGTTCTCTAGTGTCCTCTACTGCAGTGTTCTCTAGTGTCCTCTCCTCCAGTGTTCTCTAGTGTCCTCTCCTCCAGTGTTCTCTAGTGTCCTCTACTGCAGTGTTCTCTAGTGTCCTCTCCTCCAGTGTTCTCTAGTGTCCTCTCCTCCAGTGTTCTCTAGTGTCCTCTACTGCAGTGTTCTCTAGTGTCCTCTCCTCCAGTGTTCTCTAGTGTCCTCTCCTTCAGTGTTCTCTAGTTTCATCTCCTCTAGTCTTGTCTGGTGTCCTTTCCTCTAGTGTTCTCTAGTCTCTTATCCTCCAGTGTTCTCTAGTCTCCCCTCCTCTAGTGTTCTCTAGTGTCCTCTCCTCCAGTGTTCTCTAGTGTCCTCTCCTTTAGTGTTCTCTAGTCTCCTCTCCTTTAGTGTTCTCTAGTCTCCTCTCCTCCAGTGTTCTCTAGTCTCCTCTCCTCTAGTCTCCTCTCCTCTAGTGTTCTCTAGTCTACTCTCCTCTAGTGTTCTCTAGTCTCCTCTCCTCCAGTGTTCTCTAGTGTCCTCTACTGCAGTGTTCTCTAGTGTCCTCTCCTCTAGTCTCCTCTCCTCTAGTGTTCTCTAGTCTACTCTCCTCTAGTGTTCTCTAGTCTCCTCTCCTCTAGTGTTCTCTAGTGTCCTCTCCTTCAGTGTTCTCTAGTGTCCTCTCCTCCAGTGTTCTCTAGTGTCCTCTCCTTTAGTGTTCTCTAGTGTCCTCTCCTTTAGTGTTCTCTAGTGTCCTCTCCTCTAGTGTTCTCTAGTGTCCTCTCCTTCAGTGTTCTCTAGTGTCCTCTCCTCCAGTGTTCTCTAGTGTCCTCTCCTTTAGTGTTCTCTAGTCTCCTCTCCTTTAGTGTTCTCTAGTGTCCTCTCCTCCAGTGTTCTCTAGTCTACTCTCCTCTAGTGTTCTCTAGTGTCCTCTCCTCCAGTGTTCTCTAGTGTCCTCTCCTTTAGTGTTCTCTAGTCTACTCTCCTCTAGTGTTCTCTAGTCTACTCTCCTCTAGTGTTCTCTAGTGTCCTCTCCTTCAGTGTTCTCTAGTGTCCTCTCCTCCAGTGTTCTCTAGTGTCCTCTACTGCAGTGTTCTCTAGTGTCCTCTCCTTCAGTGTTCTCTAGTGTCCTCTCCTTTAGTGTTCTCTAGTGTCCTCTCCTCCAGTGTTCTCTAGTCTACTCTCCTCTAGTGTTCTCTAGTGTCCTCTCCTTTAGTGTTCTCTAGTCTACTCTCCTCTAGTGTTCTCTAGTGTCCTCTCCTTTAGTGTTCTCTAGTGTCCTCTCCTTTAGTGTTCTCTAGTCTACTCTCCTCTAGTGTTCTCTAGTGTCCTCTCCTTCAGTGTTCTCTAGTGTCCTCTCCTCCAGTGTTCTCTAGTGTCCTCTCCTCCAGTGTTCTCTAGTGTCCTCTCCTTTAGTGTTCTCTAGTCTCCTCTCCTTTAGTGTTCTCTAGTCTCCTCTCCTCTAGTGTTCTCTAGTCTCCTCTCCTCTAGTGTTCTCTAGTCTACTCTCCTCTAGTGTTCTCTAGTGTCCTCTCCTTCAGTGTTCTCTAGTCTCCTCTCCTCTAGTCTCCTCTCCTCTAGTGTTCTCTAGTCTACTCTCCTCTAGTGTTCTCTAGTCTACTCTCCTCTAGTGTTCTCTAGTCTACTCTCCTCTAGTGTTCTCTAGTCTCCTCTCCTCCAGTGTTCTCTAGTCTCCTCTCCTCTAGTCTCCTCTCCTCTAGTCTCCTCTCCTCTAGTGTTCTTTAGTCTCCTCTCCTCCAGTGTTTTCTAGTCTCCTCTCCTCTAGTCTCCTAACCTCTACTGTTCTCTAGTCTCCTCTCCTCTAGTCTCCTTTCCTCCAGTGTTCGCTAGTCTCCTCTCCTCTAGTGTTCTCTAGTCTCCTCTCCTCCAGTGTTTTCTAGTCTCCTCTCCTCTAGTCTCCTAACCTCTACTGTTCTCTAGTCTCCTCTCCTCTAGTCTCCTTTCCTCCAGTGTTTGCTAGTCTCCTCTCCTCTAGTGTTCTCTAGTCTCCTCTCCTCTACTGTTTTCTAGTCTCCTCTAGTCTCCTTTCCTCCAGTGTTCGCTAGTCTCCTCTCCTCTAGTGTTCTCTAGTTGAGAAGAGTGTCTCTCTGTATGTAGCCTTGTTAATGTTTGGAGTGTGAATAGCTATCTGTCAGTGGGAGGACATTGCGGAACTTTTCAAGGCTTTGACTCACACAACATCTCTGATCAGGATATGTCGATCCGGCTGGCCTTGCCTGTACAGATGGAGCCAGTGTTCTAGTGAAGCTGATGTTTATGTTTATATCCTCCTCTTTCTCAGCGGCACGACCCTGTCTGTTTTGACCTGCACTCAGGAGCACATTCACAACTCAGCTGGAGGGTTGTTAGGCTATGTGGAGGAGTAGGAGTATTTTGCCTAGTTAGAAATAAATAAATACTTTAAATTCCTTTTGCACACCTGCATTTCCATGGAGGATGTCATATTGTTATAACAATGCTTCTGCCTAGCAACAAGAGATAAGAAATACACAAATCCCATTGCTTTAGAGTCAGGTAAACCACATGTGGAGACCTGCGTTGTGATGGGGGTCATACAGTGTTCTGCTGCTCATACAGTGTTCTGCTGCTCATACAGTGTTCTGCTGCTCATACAGTGTTCTGCTGCTCATACAGTGTTCTGCTACTCATACAGTGTTCTGCTGCTCATACAGTGTTCTGCTGCTCATACAGTGTTCCGCTGCTCATACAGTGTTCCGCTGCTCATACAGTGTTCCGCTGCTCATACAGTGTTCCGCTGCTCATACAGTGTTCCGCTGCTCATACAGTGTTCCGCTGCTCATACAGTGTCTGCTCATACAGTGTCCTGCTGCTGTCCGTGACAAGGTGTTGGGTCTGATTAGCTAGAGAAGCCTGGAGAAACCATTACTTCCTATAGATCTCCCTCTTAAAGCCATTTCCTACAGGGGGATTGGGTTCCCCTCCACTCTGCCGTACATAAACCCACTCCCTCATGCTGGGAAGTTACAAGAAGCAGGCAGAGAGAGAGGGGTATCTCAGCTCGGTGCAGCGATGGCCAATTAAGTGCTTAAAGGATTTTGTTGGCTTTCAGGAGGTTGGTGTTTCCTGGCGTGAGCCTGTCTTTGATCTGTGTGGGGTGGAGGGAGGTGTAGGAGGTGACTAGAAGCATGTTCAGAGGGAGTTGCATCCACACTCTCTGCACACGTCTCGTGTGGATGCACGCTATCACCCTTGATATAGATCACATTGTCAACAAGGCCTTGTGGGTAGGTGTATGACACACATGCTGTGGCCAGTGGTCCAGCCAATCATGGTATGACAATCCCTTGTTATTTATAGTCTACTCTGATAGAAGTGGTCACTGCGGCCATGTCCACGTTGTGACGGATTGGTGACAGTCCCCAATTATAGGAGTTGGGAGGTGGAGGAGGTGCACCATGGTGACTAGGAGCAGGTTCAGGGGAGTGAGACAATGAGATGGTGGAGAGGAGAAGGTCATATTCCACACACACATTCACATGTGTGCATACACATGCTCACACACAGACAAACACACATACGCACACACCTTCACATGAGTAGAGACACGTACACACACATGCATGGCTCACATGCATAAACACTCATAAACACTGTCATATATAGGCACACATTGTGCCGACCTTGCATACTTGAGGCTGACTAGGATTTCAGCCTTTAGTTTATGAGAACATGTTGTGTGTGTGTGTACAGACAGATACACCCGAGCTGGGAAAGTGATTACTGGCACGCCGTCTATAGATGAAGGGTTGTTGGTTTTTCATTACCTTCTGTCCTCTCGTAAATCTCTCCAGTTTATCTTCAACACTACCGCTGGGGAGGCAGAGAGGAATTAGCTAGGCTCTGACCCTCTGATAGCAACCCACAACCATCCTGCCTCTCAGCTTTTACAATGCTGCTGTGACATACTTTTCCAAATTGTTACTGGACTGAGTTACTGGGGTATACATTTCATAGAGTGCTTAGTGCACTACTTTTGATGAGAACTCTAGTCAAAAGTAGTGCACTTTGTAGAGTATAGTATGTGGTTTGTGTTCTCTTCATTTAGTGTAGATAAAGAACACTGTCTCTAATGTCCGTAGTGTTTAAATGATGCTGCGGTACTATGATGCTGTAGTCAGGCTGAATGAGATCATTTGTTCCCGTAAAACGCCTTTTCCCTCTGTCACATTAGTTCGGCACTGTTGTCCTTATCTATTAGACAGACGGCTTCTATACCCCCATACTAATGGGCCTTTTATCTGGGAAAATGCTTCTCTGACTGTCTATAAGAGTGGGATTGATTCCAGCGATGGGAGTGGTATATTTTTACATTACAGAAAATCAATACAGATGAAAATCCTGTCCAAAAGTGGTGGGAATACCTGTTGACGAGTTGTAATGCAACTACAAGATACATTAGCCACTGTCAGGGTTATATGTATAAACAGGAAGTGAAAGCGATATGTGATGAAGGGGCGATGATGAGGGGATGATGTGTGTGTTCGGAGGCATGTCTTATACCCCATGTCATTAGGCTGACACAGAGAGACAATGTGATGTGATAAAGAGGGGAGATGGTTGGTCAAAGCACTTCTCATGTGTGGATGCATAATATCACCCTTGGTATAGAGCACATTGTCAACAAGGCCTTGTGGGTAGGTGTATGACGCACATGCTGTGGCCAGTGGTCCAGCCAATCGTGGTATGACAACATAATGACAAGAGGAAACCGCCACAGTGTTACCATAGCCTATAATTGGGGACTGTCACCGATCCGTCACAACGTGGACAAGGTCGCAGTGACCACTTCTATCAGAGTAGACTATAAATAACCAGGGATTGTTGCTGTAGATCAGTGTTGTGGTCTGTAGATGACAAAATGCATGTCAAATCTACGTTCCTGTCTAACTGGAGTGACTGGTTTTGGTGTTATTATGCCCTTTGTGTCAAAGCTAATCTCTGCCAGTGCCGACCTCACGTTAACCCTTTCTCTTCCTCTCTTTCTGCAGTACTACGTGATGACTTCAGACAGAACCCTGCTGATATAATGGTGGCAGCGGGCGAGCCTGCAGTCCTAGAGTGTATGCCCCCTCGCGGGCATCCTGAACCTAGCATATCCTGGAAGAAGGACGGTGCCAACATTGATGACAGAGATGAACGAATCACTGTGAGTGGAACTGGTTATATGTGTGTATATGTGTGAGTTTTGCATGTGTGAGTGAGATTGTGCAGTTATGTTCATCAAAGTATTTGATACTATATCAATGTTTGTTTAAACCTCACATTGATTGATTTGGCCCCTGTTGTTTCACCAATAGCGATGTATAACTCCAAAAGAGCAAACTGCAGTTGTTCTAACATTTAATGTGAGAGACCCAGAATTAGTCTTTGTTCATTAGTCAAGCAGCAGACCATTGATTAGGATCCTGCTGAGTAAGATCAGCCAGTAGAACAAACACTCACTACTATGATGAAATGAAAAAGTTAATGAAAAAGAGGAAAGTTGGTCTCTGCAACACGGAGGGAGTGGAAACGTTCCCTCTCTATATCTGATTTATACAGCATTCGAGGCCAGCCACCAATTAGTGTGTTTTATTTCAGAGTGTAGTGAAGGGATCAGCAGTATCAATCACCCCCCTGCTGCTGCTGAGTAGAGCAGTAGAGAGCTGACCTTGATGGGGCCCACTGCCTCCACCATATACCTATCTGCACTTTCCCTATAGGTAGTTACAGTATATGGTGGAGGAAGTGATTGTGTGATTGATATCTCTGACTGGCTGAGTGTGTAGGGTGGATTGAGCTTCAGACAGTTTATTTTTATTTTTTATTTCACCTTTATTTAACCAGGTAGGCCAGTTGAGAACAAGTTCTCATTTACAACTGCGACCTGGCCAAGATAAAGCAAAGCAGTGTGACAAAAACAACAACACAGAGTTACACATGGGGATAAACAAACGAACAATTAATAACACAATAGAAAAATCTATATACAGTTGTGTGCAAATGTTAAAGGTATTCAAAAAAATAGGCCATAGTGGCGAAATATTAACAATATAGCAATAAACACTGGAGTGATAGATGTGCAGATGATGATGTGCAAGTAGAGATACTGGGGTAATAATAGAGCAAAAACTTAAAATACCAATATGGGCATGAGGTAGTTGGGTGGGCTATTTAGAGATGAGCTGTGTGCAGGTGCAGTGATTGGTAAGCTGCTCTGACAGCTGATGCTTAAAGTTAGTGAGGGAGATATTAGTCTCCAGCTTCAGTTAGTTGTGTAATTCGTTCCAGTCATTGGCAGCAGTGAACTGGAAGGAAAGGCGGCCAAAGAGGTGTTGGCTTTGGGGATGACCAGTGAAATATACCTGCTGGAGCGTGTGCTGGGTGGGTGTTGCTATGGTGACCAGTGAGCTAGGTATTAGTAGTTGTCCACATATTCTAAGACAGAACCGTCCAGAGTAGTGATGCTAGTTTGGCAGGCAGGTGTGGGCAGCAATCGGTTGAAGAGCATGCATTTAGTTTTACTTGCATTTAAGAGCAGTTAGAGGCCACAGAAGGAGTGTTTTATGGCGTTGAAGCTTGTTTTTTTGAGGTTTGTTAACCCAGTGTCCAAGGAAGGGCCTGATGTATACAGAATGGTGTCGTCTGCGTAGAGGTGGATCAGAGAATCATCAGCAGCAAGAGCGACATCATTGATGTATACAGAGAAGAGAGTTAGCCCGAGAATTGAACCCTGTGGCACCCCCATAGAGACTGCCAGAGGTCCAGACAACCGGCGCTCCGATTTGACACACAGCCCTTCTTTGGATACTGTGTTAGCTAACCTCCAGACGAGCTTCAATGCCATACAACTCTCCCTCCGTGGCCTCCAACTGCTCTTAAATGCAAGTAAAACTAAATTCATGCTCTTCAACCGAACGCTGCCCACACCTGCCCGCCCGTCCAGCATCACTACTCTGGACGGTTCTGACTTAGAATATGTGGACAACTACAAATACATAGGTGTCTGGTTAGACTGTAAACTCTCCTTCCAGACTCACATTAAGCATCTCCAATCCAAAATTAAATCTAGAATCGGCTTCCTATTTCGCAACAAAGCATCCTTCACTCATGCTGCCAAACATACCCTCGTAAAACTGACTATCCTACAGATTCTTGACTTTGGCGATGTCATTTACAAAATAGCCTCCAACACTCTACTCAGCAAATTGGATGCCATCCGTTTTGTCACCAAAGCCCCATATACTACCCACCACCACGACCTGTATGCTCTCGTTGGCTGGCCCTCGCTTCATATTCGTCGCCAAACCCACTGGCTCCAGGTCATCTATAAGTCTTTGCTAGGTAAAGCCCCAACTTATCTCAGCTCACTGGTCACCATAGCAGCACCCACCCATAGCACACGCTCCAGAAGGTATATCTCACTGGTCACCCCCAAAGCCAATTCCTCCTTTGGCCACCTTTCCTTCCAGTTCTCTGCTGCCAATGACTGGAACGAACTGCAAAAATCACTGAAGCTGGAGACTCATATCTCCCTCACTAACTTTAAGCACCAGCTGTCAGAGCAGCTCACAGATCACTGCACCTGTACATAGCCCATCTGTAAATAGCCCACCCAACTACCCCATCCCCATATTGTTATTTAATTTTTTTGCTATTTTGCACCCCAGTATCTCTACTTGCACACTCATCTTCTGCACATCTATCACTCCAGTGTTTAATTGCTATATTGTTAATATTTCGCCACTATGGCCTAGTTTTTGCCTTACCTCCCTTATCCTACCTCGTTTGCACACACTGTATATAGACTTTTTCTATTGTATTATTGACTGCATGTTTGTTTTTTCCATGTGTAACTCTGTGTTGTTGTTTGTGTCGCACTGCTTTGCTTTATCTTGGCCAGGTCACAGTTGTAAATGAGAACTTGTTCTCAACTAGCTTACCTGGTTAAATAAAGGTGAAATTAAAAAAAATCTTAAATTATTTTTACACGGGACAAGACAAACACACGTCCGACTGCTACGCCATCTTGGTTTGATAGGGATGGACAGAGAAGAGGATAGTAAAAGCATAGGTCTGTGTTGGTTATGATCAGATGTTGACTCATGTTTAACTAGCTCTTCAGTTTCTACCATCTGCCAACAACATCACATTGGACATTTGGCCAGTAGGCTGATGACTTACCAGGCCCTGAAGGGATCAGTAAGGATGATTAGCCAGGCCCTGAAGGGATCAGTAAGGATGATTAGTCAGGCCCTGAAGGGATCAGTAAGGATGATTAGTCAGGCCCTGAAGGGATCAGGAAGGATGATTAGCCAGGCCCTGAAGGGATCAGTAAGGATGATTAGTCAGGCCCTGAAGGGATCAGTAAGGATGATTAGCCAGGCCCTGAAGGGATCAGTAAGGATGATTAACCAGGCCCTGAAGGGATCAGTAAGGATGATGATTAGCCAGACCCTAAAGGGATCAGTAAGGATGATTAGTCAGGCCCTGAAGGGATTAGTAAGGATGATTAGTCAGGCCCTGAAGGGATCAGTAAGCCCTGAAGGGATCAGTAGGGATGATTAGTCAGGCCCTGAAGGGATCAGAAAGCCCTGAAGGGATCAGTAAGGATGATTAGTCAGGCCCTGAAGGGATCAGTAAGCCCTGAAGGGATCAGTAAGGATGATTAGCCAGGCCCTGAAGGGATCAGTAAGGATGATTAGCCAGGCCCTGAAGGGATCAGTAAGGATGATTAGCCAGACCCTGAAGGGATCAGTAAGCCCTGAAGGGATCAGTAGGGATGATTAGTCAGGCCCTGAAGGGATCAGAAAGCCCTGAAGGGATCATTAAGGATGATTAGTCAGGCCCTGAAGGGATCAGTAAGGATGATTAGCCAGGCCCTGAGGGATCAGTAAGCCCTGAAGGGATCAGTAAGGATGATTAGTCAGGCCCTGAAGGGATCAGTAAGCCCTGAAGAGATCATTACGGATGATTAGACAAGTCCTGAAGGGATCAATAAGGATGATCAGTCAGACCCTGAAGGGATCAGGAAGGATGATTAGCCAGGCCCTGAAGGGATCAGTAAGGATGATTAGTCAGGCCCTGAAGGGATCAGTAAGCCCTGAAGGGATCAGCAAGGATGATTAGCCAGGCCCTGAAGGGATCATTAAGGATGATTAACCAGGCCCTGAAGGGATCAGTAAGGATGATTAGTCAGGCCCTGAAGGGATCAGTAAGGATGATTAGCCAGGCCCTGAAGGGATCAGTAAGGATGATTAGCCAGGCCCTGAAGGGATCAGCAAGGATGATTAGCCAGGCCCTGAAGGGATCATTAAGGATGATTAACCAGGCCCTGAAGGGATCAGTAAGGATGATGATTAGCCAGGCCCTAAAGGGATCAGTAAGGATGATTAGTCAGGCCCTGAAGAGATCATTAAGGATGATTAACCAGGCCCTGAAGAGATCAGTAAGGATGATTAGCCAGGCCCTGAAGAGATCAGTAAGGATGATTAGTCAGGCCCTGAAGAGATCAGTAAGGATGATTAGCCAGGCCCTGAAGAGATCAGTAAGGATGATTAGTCAGGCCCTGAAGAGATCAGCAAGGATGATTAGTCAGGCCCTGAAGAGATCAGTAAGGATGATTAGCCAGGCCCTGAAGAGATCAGTAAGGATGATTAGCCAGGCCCTGAAGAGATCAGTAAGGATGATTAGCCAGGCCCTGAAGAGATCAGTAAGGATGATTAGCCAGGCCCTGAAGAGATCAGTAAGGATGATTAGCCAGGCCCTGAAGAGATCAGTAAGGATGATTAGCCAGGCCATGAAGAGATCAGTAAGGATGATTAGTCAGGCTCTGAAGGGATCAGTAAGGATGATTAGCCAGGTCCTGAAGAGATCAGTAAGGATGATTAGCCAGGCCCTGAAGAGATCAGTAAGGATGATTAGCCAGGCCCTGAAGAGATCAGTAAGGATGATTAGCCAGGCCCTGAAGAGATCAGTAAGGATGATTAGCCAGGCCCTGAAGAGATCAGTAAGGATGATTAGCCAGGCCCTGAAGAGATCAGTAAGGATGATTAGTCAGGCTCTGAAGGGATCAGTAAGGATGATTAGCCAGGTCCTGAAGAGATCAGTAAGGATGATTAGCCAGGCCCTGAAGAGATCAGTAAGGATGATTAGCCAGGCCCTGAAGAGATCAGTAAGGATGATTAGCCAGGCCCTGAAGAGATCAGTAAGGATGATTAGTCAGGCCCTGAAGAGATCAGTAAGGATGATTAGCCAGGCCCTGAAGAGATCAGTAAGGATGATTAGCCAGGCCCTGAAGAGATCAGTAAGGATGATTAGTCAGGCCCTGAAGAGATCAGTAAGGATGATTAGCCAGGCCCTGAAGAGATCAGTAAGGATGATTAGCCAGGCCCTGAAGAGATCAGTAAGGATGATTAGTCAGGCCCTGAAGAGATCAGTAAGGATGATTAGCCAGGCCCTGAAGAGATCAGTAAGGCCAATGTTTCAGTATGGTCTGATTAGGACAATTAACAGCAAGCTGCAACTATGTTTACTTAAAGACAATTAGCTGTAATTAGAAGCATTTTCCTCCTCTGTGCGTTATCATGACACTGTGTTCTTCTCTGGGCTGTTACTGCTACATGCAGCTTATACAGCTTCATCCTCAGCCCAGAACACCCAGCCATGGATGTGTTCAGCACTATTGACATGGCTGAACACTGGCTGAGGGTGTTGGTCTATTTATTCACAGCTCTAACTGATGAACAGCGTGAGAGCCCATCGCCCGCCCCTCAGACACCCACTAGCTGCACTGGGGGAAGATTAAAAAAGAAGCGCCTGGCAGTTTCACAGCATAATTGAAAGAGCATAATCTAGTGGAAATTGAATCAAATCATATCTGTCTCTGAATTCAGCCAGCAGTTACTGATAAGCACACAGCCTCTGCATCAACCTCGGAGACAGTTTATTGGCTGTGGTTGCGTGTGCAAAACATTACGTATTTGTGTTTGTGTGTGCGTGTGTGTTTTGTGTGTGTGTGTGCGCTTGCGTGTTTTGTGTGTGTGTGTTTTGTGTGTTTGTGTGCGTGTGTGTTTTGTGTGTGTGTATGCGCTTGCGTGTTTTGTGTGTGTGTGTGTTTTGTGTGTGTGCGCTTGCGTGTTTTGTGTGTGTGTGTTTTGTGTGTTTGTGTGCGTGTGTGTGTGTGTGTGCGCTTGCGTGTTTTGTGTGTGTGTGTATTGTGTGTTTGTGTGCGTGTGTGTGTGTGCTCGTGTGTCTGTGCACCACTGTAACTTTGTTGGGACCTGTCATTAATCCCTGTGTGAGAACAAAGCCTGCTCTCTCTCTCCTGTCATCAGGGTTGCTTCACTCACAGACACCTGGCCCATAATGCCCCTCCCCTGACCCTGTCCCAGCTACACACTCACTCTCAGGCTCATTCAGGCTGACACACACACACACCCAGTGATCATAGCTGTGTATAACTGTGCAGTGATCATAGCTGTGTATAACTGTCCAGTGATCATGGCTGTGTATAACTGTCCAGTGATCATAGCTGTGTATAACTGTCCAGTGATCATAGCTGTGTATAACTGTCCAGTGATCATAGCTGTGTATAACTGTCCAGTGATCATAGCTGTGTATAACTGTCCAGTGATCATAGCTGTGTATAACTGTCCAGTGATCATAGCTGTGTATAACTGTCCAGTGATCATGGCTGTGTATAACTGTCCAGTGATCATAGCTGTGTATAACTGTCCTACCTACACATGGCCTTTCCCATAATGACGTTTCACTCTGTTTAAACAGAACACATTTATCTAGCCCTGCTGTTTAGAAGCTGTTTGTACAACAACGTCCTCTCTGTATTGTGTTTTAGATTTTTTGCAGTGATGTGTGAAATATTAGTGTAAACCAGTATTTGCTGTAAACACAGGCTCAGTGACTGGTGCTGTCCGTAGCCGGTATTCTGCAGAGATGGGCCTTGGGAGGGAATGACAACACACAGCACCCGTCTGGTTAGGGAGAGAATTAACAGTGCAGTGTGGGATGTGTTCCTTCCTCTAAAGTGCCTGGGTAGGACGAGGACTCACAGAATGACTAAAAACAGCTCTACACATACACCAGGACCATCCATGTGTAATGGACTGTGCTGACAGTTGGGAGAATGGATGGGCCGATATGTGAATGCCAATCGAAAGCAGAGCGATGCGCGGTGCTGTATTTTAAGAGGGCTGCGTCACGGTGTGTGGGATGGGCTGGGATGGGCTGGACTGGGATGGGCTGGGATGGGCTGGACTGGGATGGGCTGGGATGAGCTAGACTGGGATGGGCTGGGCGGCGATGGGCTAGACTGGGATGGGCTGGGCGGCGATGGGCTAGACTGGGATGGGCTGGGTGGCGATGGGCTAGACTGGGATGGGCTGGGATGGGCTAGACTGGGATGGGATTGGCTAGGCTGGGATGGGCTAGACTGGGATGGGATAGGCTGGGATGGGATAGGCTGGGATGGGCTGGGATGGAATGGGTTGTACTGGGATAGGCTGGGATAGGCTGGACTGGGATGGGCGGCGATGGGCTGGACTGGGATGGGTTGGGCTGGGATGGGATGGAATGGGCTTGACTGGGATGGGCTGGGCTGGGATGGGATGGAATGGGTTGTACTGGGATAGGCTGGACTGGGATGGGCGGCGATGGGCTGGACTGGGATGGGCTGGGCTGGGTTGAGATGGGCTAGACTGGGATGGGCTGGGATGGGCTGGGATGGGCTGGACTGGGATGAACTGGGATGGGCTGGGATGAGTGTGAGTTAAAAAGGAGAGACATGAAACGTGGGAGGCTAATAAACATCAGAGAGTCAAAGACATCAGACATCACAGGATGAAGAAGAGGAAAGAGGAGCTGGTCCTGGCTCCTCCTATCTATGTTAGCCCTGCCCCCTGGCTCCTCCTATCTATGTTAGCCCTGCCTTCCCTGGCTCCTCCTATCTACACTATATATACAAAAGTATGTGGACACCCCTTCAAATGAGTGGATTCAGCTATTTCAGCCTCACCCGTTTCTGACAGGTGTATAAAATTGAGCACACAACCATTCACTCTCCATAGACAAACATTGGCGTAAAATGGTCTTACTGCAGAGCTCAGTGACTTTCAACATGGCACTGTCATAGGATACCAGCTTTCCAACTAGTCAGTTCGTCAAATTTCTTCCCTGCTAGAGCTGCCCCGGTAAAGTGCTGTTATTGTCAAGTGGAAATGTCTAGGAGAAACAACGGCTCAGCCTCAAAGTGGAAGGCCACACAAGCTCACAAAATGGGACCGCCGAGTACATAAGCACATAGTGCGTAAAAATCATATATTCTCGGTTGCAACACTCACTACTGAGTTCCAAACTGCCTCTGGAAGCAACGTCAGCACAAGAACTGTTCGTCGGGAGCTTCATGAAATGGGTCTATGTTAGCCCTGCCCCCTGGCTCCTCCTATCTATGTTAGCCCTGCCTCCTGTGATGACACAGCCGCCAGTCAATAGACAGACGACAGCAAGTGTCTTTTTCTTGTCAAGCCACTACTCCGCTGAGAGCAGATGGAGGCATTTGTCACTCCTGTGCAAAACAGGTATGTTCAGGGTGTTGGGGGCCTTGATAATGGAACTGAACAAAAAGGCATCCAGCTCAACAGATTCAGGCTGAACTTGACTGATTGGTGTATGGATTGTTTAGTAGTTGAGAGTGATTAACAGCCTGGAAAATGAAATGCAGCATGAATGCCGCCACAACGCGACAACGCGTGCTGAATGGGGTTTCACACCAGCAGCATTACCAACTGACGGGAGACAAAAGATGGTGTTGGGATAGAGCCATCCTGTGATGGAGGATAATGGTTAGATTGTTGCTGCCTTCAGCAGTCCCCTGTGTTGTGGAGGTGATAGACACAGAGACACAGAGAGGTGCAGAGACACAGAGACACAAAGAGGTGCAGAGACACAGAGACACAGAGAGGTGCAGAGACACAGAGACACAGAGAGGTGCAGAGACACAGAGACACAGAGAGGTGCAGAGACACAGAGACACAGAGAGGTGCAGAGACACAGAGACACAGAGAGGTGCGGAGACACAGAGACACAGAGAGATGCAGAGAGAAAGGAAGGTCTCTCCATTCAGATTGGGCCACTCCAGAGGCCCCCTCTGCCCAGGCCCTTCAAATATGCCTGAGCAGAATGGTAAAGTGCCACCTCCACACAGAGGTGGGAAAACTGATGAGTGCTTTGGCCCTAAAGTGGATCCTCATGTCAAAGACCTATGGGACCTCCAGTCCACCTCCCTCTCCCTGCCCTGCGTGGTCTGACCTGGCCTGACCTTGGGCCTTTGTGAGGGGTCAAGTGCTTTAGCTGTTAAGCCGTCCCTCAAACAAACAGTAACATAATGACAGTTGAAACTCCCTGGGTCTCTATAGTGCCAGTGTGACCCTTTTCATTACCTTCCGCTCGCTTCACCTTGTCTTCTATTTAAAGGCTGTTTTAATGATTCATATTAAACTAGCAGTAAGGGCGTGAGGGGCCCCTGAATGCCTCCCCTGAACCCAGAGAAATGTGTCCGGTGGGGGAGTAGGGTGGAGGTGAGGTGTCCCTGGAGGAGTCTTGTCTTTCCTCTGGCTGGCTTAGTTAAATGGAGGGGTTGTGGCATTTAGACGGCCTCTCCCTGTCTCTACTCCTCCCAGATGAACTGTTAGTCTACACACCACCGATGTGATGGGTTGTTCCACCTAGAACCTTCTGACATTCTATTTCTGAATTCCCCTGTTCTTAGAACCTGTCATTCCCCTACCTAGCAGACGTCATGTGGATTGTTTTACTAATGAACAAGGTGTCACTCTTCATTAGGCTGCTGTGTCATAATTAAAGTGAGGCTCTGTTCTCCACATGCCAGTGATACCTGTTTTTAGATCACCTACAGTGCAGAGCGCAGCCACACATGGAGTGTTGACCACAGTAAATTAGATTTAGTGAGATGTTACATGGTGTGTCATAAAGTGAATACATGTGTAGCAGTGTGTTTGACTGAAGTCAGCCAGTGAAAGGCAGCAGGTTTGGAGCTCTTTCGCAATGCTGTGTGGGACTACCCCCTTCAACTCCCCCTATGTACACACACCCCCAACGTACACACACACAAACCCCCAACGTACACACACACACACACACACATACGCATACACGAATACACATACACACACCTACACACACACCTACACACCTACACACACACCTCAGTCTAATAAAGGGATCTGTTACAGGCCTGGGGGTGGGGGTCCGGAGTCTGCCGACTTGTGGGCTGAGGTGTGTAACCCTTAAACCCTTAAGTCCCCTTGGAGCAGGCAGATCAGTGGTTCCCCCTTCTATTGTGTGCTGCTACTCTGACTGGCATGGCTGTCAGAGAGGGGCTGGGGGCCTGACAAGGACCTGAGAGGGGCCGGGCTGCCTCACCCAGTGCCCGAGAACAAAGCACCTCCCCTGGCCTGTAATCAAAGCCCTGGGAAATAACAGCCATCACACTCACCTGGTCCTGGAC
The DNA here is from genome assembly GCF_016432855.1 of Salvelinus namaycush. Lineage (NCBI taxonomy): Eukaryota > Metazoa > Chordata > Actinopteri > Salmoniformes > Salmonidae > Salvelinus > Salvelinus namaycush. Next base: position 13,900,398 of record NC_052329.1, read on the forward strand.
ACAAAACATAACTTTTAGAGTGTGTGTGTGTGTTTGAGTGTGTGTGCATTCTTTTGTTCTTCTTGTAGGCTTTGTAGGTTTGGGGAAATGATTTTTGGTTAGGCTAGCCCTGAGCAGGAACAGACATTCTGATAAAGTCATTCAAACCACAGGTGGAATGAGAATAGCATAGAATGTCTGGACAGGTACTGCAGTCAGTGGTGGAAAAAGTAGTGAATTGTCATACTTCATTAAAAGTAATAATACCTTAATATAAAATGACTCAAGTAAAAGTGAAAGTCACCCAGTAAATTACTCCTTGAGAAAAAGTATAAAAGCATTTGGTTTTAAATATACTTAAGTATCAAAAGTAAAAGTATGAATAATTTTCAATTTCTTATATTAAACAAACCAGACGGCACCATTTTTGTGTTTTTTATGTATCTACTTATAGCCAGGGGCACACTCCAACATCATTTACAAACGAAGCATCTGTATATAGTGAGTCTGCTAGAACAGAGTACTTTTGGGTGTCAGGGAAAATGTATGGAGCAAAAAGTATATTATTAATTTAGGAATGTAGTGAACTAAAAGTAAAACTAAATAGCAAAGTAAAGTACAGCCACTACTTAAGTAGTACTTTAAAGTATTTTTACTTAAGTACTTTACACCACTGGCTGCAGTTAGTACAGTAGTACAGTACTTTGGTTTCCTATCACTTGGACCACAGGACATACATGGCTCACTAAGATTAATTTGTGAGTTTATACTCCCATCAAACATGACAGATTAAGTTTTATTGAACTCTGAATGCCTTTGGTCATGGTTGTGTAAAAACTCATAACTCCATGGGTGAGGAAATACAATGCTTTTAAACTGAGAGAATGATTTGCAATGTTAGACGTGGTGTTTTGTGTTCCCTCTGACACCTCATGGCCCTCTGTCTCTGGTTGATTACAGTGTGTCTCCTCTGTCCTCTCAAGGTCTAACCTCTCATCTCTCTCTTTTCTCCCGTTCCTCAGATCCGGGGAGGAAAGCTGATGATAACCAATGCCAGAAAAAGCGATGCTGGGAAGTATGTGTGTGTCGGGACCAACATGGTGGGAGAGAGGGAGAGTGAGATTGCTGAGCTGACTGTGCTCGGTAAGTAACCTTCCTCATACACACACACTCACCCTCTTTATTTATTCCCCCCACCACACACGCTTTCTCTTTCTTTCTTTCTTTCTTTCTTTCTTTCTTTCTTTCTTTCTTTCTTTCTTTCTTTCTTTCTTTCTTTCTTTCTTTCTTTCTTTCTTTCTTTCTTTCTTTCTTTCTTTCTTTCTTTCTCTCTCTCTCTCTCTCTCTCTCTCTCTCTCTCTCTCTCTCTCTCTCAATTCAATTCAATTGACTTTATTGACATGGCAAGTTCATTATTACTTACATTGTCAAAGTATACATATCGAAAAATAAAAATATATATGTATATATATATATAAAATATATAAAATATATATATATTTATATATAAATAAATGGTGGGACCAACAGCAATAATAATAGTAGTAGTGGACATGGGATTACCATTAACAACAACTACAACAACAATATTAATCAGAACAACAATACATTAAAGCAACAGTAGTAGACCAGTCTCAACATGACTGAGAAGACATATGACCTGGTAGTAGACCAGTGTCAACATGACTGAGAAGACATATGACCTGGTAGTAGACCAGTCTCAACATGACTGAGAAGACACATGACCTGGTAGTAGACCAGTCTCAACATGACTGAGAAGACACATGACCTGGTAGTAGACCAGTGTCAACATGACTGAGAAGACATATGACCTGGTAGTAGACCAGTGTCAACATGACTGAGAAGACACATGACCTGGTAGTAGACCAGTGTCAACATGACTGAGAAGACACATGACCTGGTAGTAGACCAGTGTCAACATGACTGAGAAGACATATGACCTGGTAGTAGACCAGTGTCAACATGACTGAGAAGACATATGACCTGGTAGTAGACCAGTGTCAACATGACTGAGAAGACATATGACCTGGTAGTAGACCAGTGTCAACATGACTGAGAAGACACATGACCTGGTATGAAAGACAAAACAAAACAAGATGGGAAATATTATCAACATTACTTTGCACTTTTCACTGGCTGTAATTTTGGGAAAGAAATATTCTCTTAGGTCTGAGTATTTGTCACAGTGTAATAGGAAATGCAGTTCTGTCTCTACCTCTCCCCTGGAGCAGAGTGAGCACAGCCTGTCCTCTCTGGGCAGCCAGGTTTGTCTGTGACAACCGGTCTCTATAGCCAGACTGTGCTCACTGAGTCTGTACCTAGTCAATGTTTTCCTCAGTTTTCTATCAGTCACAGTGGTCAGATAGTCTGCCACCATGTACTGTCTGTTTAGAGCCAAATAGCATTGAAGTATACTTAGATTTTTTGTGGTGTCTTTCCAATAGGTGATATATTTTTATTTTTGTTTTGTGGTGATTTGGTTGGGCCAGATTTTCTGAGGGCTGTCCTGAAGCTCTATGGGGTTGGTTTGGGTTGGTGAACTGAGCCTCAGAACCAGCTGGCTGAGGGGACTCTTCTCTTGTTTCATCTCTTGACATTGTAGAGCTGTGTGATGGAATGTTTTGGGGTCACTTGTTTTTAGATGGCTGTAAAATTTTATGGCTATTTTTTCTATTCGAATGAGGAGGGGGTATTGGCCCAATTCTGCCCTAGATGTGTTATTTGGAGTTTTTCTTTGTACTTGCAATACAGTCTTGCAAAACTCTGCATGCAGTATTTCGATTGGATGTTTGTCCCATTTGGTAAATTCATTATTAGAGAGTGGACCCCATACTTCACTGCCATATAGAGCAATTGGTTCTATAACTGATTGAAAAATATTGAGCCAGATTCTAATTGGAATTTCGATTTTGATGTTCCTTTTGATGGCATAGAATGCTCTTCTTGCTTTGTCTCTCAGCTCATTCACAGCCATGTGAAAGCTACCTGTGTTGCTGATATTTAGTCCTAGATATGTGTAGTTTTTGGTGTGTTCTAATAGAACTGTGTTCAAATATAATTTATATTTGTCATCCTTATTTCCGGACCTTTTTTGGAATATCATTATATTCGTTTTTTTTAGGTTAACGGTCAGAGCCCAGGTCTGACAGAACCTGTGAAGACGATATAGGTGCTGCTGTAACCCCTCTTTAGTGGGAGACAGCAGCACCAGGTCATCTGCGTACAGCAGACACTTGATTTCAGTGTTGTGTAGGGTGATACCAGGTGCTGCCGATTCTTCTAATGTTTTTGCCAATTCATTAATGTAGATGTTAAATAGTGTTGGACTTATTGGGCAGCCCTGTTTCACTCCCCGCCCCTGAGAGAAGAAGTCTGTTTGCTTGTTGCCAATTTTAACCCCACATTTATTTTTAGTGTAAATTGATTTAATAAAATCATATGTTTTCCCTCCAATACCACTTTCTATTAGTTTATAAAAAAAATTGAATCAAATGCTTTCTTGAAATCTACAAATCACGAGTAGAGTAGTAGCCTTTGTTTTGATAACTTGTTTATCAATTAGAGTGTGGAGGGTGTAAATGTGGTCTGTTGTACGATAATTTTTTAGAAATCCAATCTGGCTTCTGCTCAGGACGTTGTGTTCGTCAAGGAAATTATGTAGTCCGCTATTTATAATACTGCAGAGAATTTTCCCCAAGTTGCTGTTAACGCAAATTCCTCTGTAATTATTTAGGTCAAATTTGTCTCAATTTTTATAGATTGGTGTGATCAATCCCTGGTTCCAAATATCGGGGAAAATACCTGCAGTGAGGATAATGTTGAAGAGTTTGAGTATAGCCAATTAGAATTTGTGGCAGCCATGGTGGTGAGGAGGGCCTGAGCCTGCTTTGCACTGAGGGGGTCGCTCTCCTCCTGGGGCGTGTCCTCCACTATGGTGGGAAGAGAGGTGCTGGATGTGCCTTTTTGGGTGGGGAGAGTAGGGGTGAGGGTGAGTTTGTCTTGTGGGAGGGCATGTCACTGGTGGTGTCCTTCTCTCTCTCCGCTCTCTCCTTAATGGTCTGAAAGTCTGTTTCAAACAGCCTAATGTTTCCTTGCACCATGACAGTCCCAGTCTTGTAGAGGTTGGTGCTGTCAGGGTCGTCTGTCTCTTTGATTTTCAGCTTCCACCCATTACAGATTCCCTCTTTCTTTATGGATGGGTAATGAGAGCACACTGCTGAGCGCCATGCATTTGGCTGGTCAGTGAGGAAGATGAGATTACTCAAGTCACTGTTTTTCTAGAGGTCTGCAAAAAGGGTTTCTGGCCTCCCCTTTAGTAGTTTCTGTTTAAAAGCTTTCCTCGTTGTGTCATTTTTGGCCTCTTTAGGGTAGAGAATGGATTCAGCGTTGAGGGGGAGTGGGGACATGGTGCCTGTGGGCTCTGCTACTACTGCTGCTGCTGCGCTGTTCTGCTGCCCCGTTGCCATGGCAACCGATTTGTTCGTCTGCTGCTGTTGCTAGCTAGCGCTAATTTAGTTCAAAAACCAGCGAAAAAAGTGACAAATCCTCACACAAAAAAAACAGAAGATATGTTTAAAGTTAGTCCGTGCTCCTTTTTGGTTTACTCACTCAGTTTGGTCATTTGATGTAGTTGTATTAACTCCCCTTGCTATGTTTGTTCTAGCTCGTTTCTTCTGGCTAGCTTGTTAGTCTGCTGGCTAGGTCTTTGTTGTGTAGCTAGCTAGCTAGAGTCAAAACGTCTTAACTTGAGGCGCAAAGTTACTTTTTTTCTATTCTGAATGAATAGTTGTTGTTCATCACTACTTGTCTGGAATTATTTTTCGATTAGAGTGTTTATCTCATTCTAAAAACCAAAAAAATATGAAATATATCAGGAGCTCATGATGAGCATGACCCTCTCTCACTCTCTCCCCCTCTCTCACCCTCTTTCTTTATTTCCCTCCCTCCCTCCCTCCCTCCCTCCCTCCCTCACACACACACACACACACACACACACACACACACACACACACACACACACACACACACACACACACACACACACACACACACACACACACACACTCTCTTTCTCTCTCTCTCCCCCCCTCCCTCTTTCTCTCTCTCTTTCTCTCTCTCTCTCTCTCTCTCTCTGTCTCTCTCACTCTCTCTCTCTCGACAGTACACCATAGTTAGCCACAGTGTACTGTTGATTTAGGGCCAGATAGCACTGCATTTTGTTTTGTGCTTGTGTTTCCCAATAAGCAATGTAGTTTTGTTTTGACTGTGTTGTAATTTGTTTTATTCTGATTGATTGGATGTTCTGGTCCTGAGGCTTCAGTGTGTTAGTAGAACAGGTTTGTGAACTCAGCACCACAACCAGTTGCTCTTTTTTGAGTTTTTATTATTTGTGGATATTGGCCTAATTCTGCCCTGCATGCATTGTTTGTAATTTGCCTCTGGACATGTAAGAGAATCTTACAGAACTCTGCATGCAGGGTTTCAATGGGGTGTTTGTCCCATTTGGTGAAATCTTGTTTTGCAAGTGGACCCTACACCTCGCTGCCATAAAGTGCAATTGGTTCAATGATACATTCAATTAGTTTCAGCCAAATTTGAATAGGTATTTCAATTTGAATTTGTTTTTTAATGGTGTAGAATGCCCTGTGTGCTTTGTCTCTCAGTTCATTCACTGCCTCATTAAGGTGTCCAGTTGAGCTTGTTTTTAAACCTAGGTAACTGTAGTTTGTGCAGTACTCTATATATTTTCTACCAATTGAGAACTTTGGTCTAATTCTCTGAGATCTGGATCTTCTCTGGAAAATCATTATTTTAGTATTTTTGGGGTTTACTGCCAGGACCCAGGTCTGGCAGTACTGCTCTAGCAGGTCCAGGCTCTGCTGTAGGTCAAGTGCTGTGGGTGATAGCAGGCATAGGTAATCTGCGAAGAGCAGGCATTTAACCTCTGAATTGTGGAGACTAACACCAGGAGTCTCTCTCTCTCTGTCTCTCCCTCTCTCTCTCACACACATATACACACACACACTCACCATCTCTCTTTCTCTCTCTCTCTTTCTCACTGTTTGTTTGTGTACAGCGGTGAAGAGGGTCCAGATGTTTCTGTTTGTGTGTGTCTCCAAGGAGACTAAACGGTGTCATTGACCCCTTCAAGAGGAGTGTGACCTGGCCTTCACTCTACCAGTTAACCATGAACTCCCCCAGGAGCCCCCCCCCTCTACTGACCCCCTTTTCTCCCCCGCTGGACCCCTTCCCCTACTGACCCACCTCAGCACTTCTCTTCTGGCCAGCTGTGCCCCATTCCACCATGAATGGCCTTTGACCCCACAGCTCTCCGGTGCCTCAGTTTATAGTGTCAGTATAGACCTCTGTATTGACCTCAATGGGATGAACTTCTGACTGTCCTCTCCACTTCCTCTACTTCCTGTCCCACTAGACCTCTCATCATTCCCTCCGACAGGGCCCACGTATTCTTCTTTCCAACATAAGATACATCATTATATATGTAAATCATACTGAGATGGCTTCAAAGAGCTCAGCTCATAGCTATGGCTTTGCCTGTTTGAGTAAACATCACAACAGAAAAACTCACGACAGCCCCAGACACTTACTGAGCACGTTTTCAAGCCAAGTCTGAAGGGGATGTGAGGAAGGAGGGAATGTGCAGAGGGAGGGGAGAGGGCAGAGAGGAGAGAGAGTAGAGAGAAGGGAGGGGAGAGAGAGTAGAGAGGAGGAAGGGTGGAGAGAGGAGGGAGGGGAGAAAGTAGAGAGAGGGGAGGTGAGAGAGCAGAGAGGAGGAAGGGGAAAGAACAGAGGAGGAAGGGAGGGGAGCGAGGAGGGAGGCAGGGGAGAGAGCAGAGAGGAGGGAGGTCAAACTATTGAACTGCAATTGTTGAGCTGTGGGAAATATTAAAAAACAAATGTTGGAGGTGAGGGAGATGAAAGCTATTAGGACATGTGCTATGTGTTCCGTATGGAGATGTGCATTATTGTGTGTTTCTACTGAGGGGATAGGGTCCGGAGAGGGAGCTGAGCTGGACCTGAGGGGCCAGGGGTGGTTAGATGGCTATCTGTTTTCATTTCACAAGCTTTTTCCAAAAAGTATTTTTATTTCAATCCCTGCTGGAAGCCTAGGGGGGATGGAGTGCAACAGCAAGCTTTTACAGGACCTCTCAGATCATCAGGATAAAGAGCAACGGGGGTAGATGTGATTACTAAAACGCACTGCTAATGTTAGCACTGAGACTGCTGCTACAGACTGATCGGCAAGATGATTCAATCCCCATACAGCGCTAAAGATACAGTATAGTCACATACTATGCTTTACTATGCTATGCTATACTATTCAATGATATAATATGCTATGCTATGCTATACTATACTACACTATGCTTTAGTATGCTATGCTATGCTATGTTATACTATGGTATGCTGTACTATGCTATACTATGCCACACTGAGTATACAATACATTAGGAATACCTGCTCTTTCCATGACATAGACTGATCAGGTGAATCCAGGTGAAACTATGATCCCTTATTGATGTCACTTGTTAAATCCACTTCAATCAGTGTAGATGAAGGGGAGGAGACAGGTTAAAGAAGGATTTTTAGATAACTGAGACATGGATTGTGTATGTGTGCCATTCAGAGGCTGAATGGGCAAGACGGAAAATGTAAGTGCCTTAGAACGAGGTATAGTAGTAGGTGTCAGGCGCACCGGTTTGTGTCAAAACTGCAACGATGCTGGATTTTTCACGCTCAACAGTTTCCTGTGTGTATCAAGAATGGTCCACCACCCAAAGGACATCCAGTCAACTTTAGACAACTGTGGGAAGCATTGGAGTCAACATGGGGTGCAACTCAATATTAGGAACGTGGTCTTAATATGTGGTATACTCAGTCTATAATATACTATGCTTAACTTTACTACAGTGTCCTCCTAAATTATTGGCACCCTAGGTAAATCTGAACAAAAAAAGGCTGTGAAAAAAATGTCATTGTTGTTTATCAGCTTGATATTACACTCAAAATATCATATGAATCTAACCTTTAATTGAATTAAAATTGTTCAAAAGAAAAATAATTGTAATCAAGATTTTTATTTTTTTTCAAAAACATGTTTCACTATTATTGACAACCCTGCATTTAGTACTTTGTGCACCCTCCCTTTGCCAAGATAGCAGCTCTGAGTCGTCTCCTATAATGCTTGATGAGGTGGGAGAACATATAGGAAGGGAGTTGAGACCATTCCTCCATACATAAACTCTCCAGAGTTCACCCCACATATTTTCAATGGTGTTTTGGGGACTGGGATGACCATTCCAAAAGCTTGATTCTATGGTCAATGACATTTTTTTTGTGTGGATTGGGGGGGGGGTTTGGATCGTTGTCCTGCCAGATGATCCAACAACGACCCAGTTTTGCCCTAAAATCTCCTGGTTATTGATGAAGTCCATGATGCCATGTATCCTAACAATGTTCCCAGGGCCTTTGTAAGTAAAACAGCACCACAACATCACAGGTCCACCACCATACTTCACAGGTCCACCACCATACTTCACAGATCCACCACCGTACTTCACAGGTCCACCACCATACTTCACAGATCCACCGCCGTACTTCACAGATCCACCACCATACTTCACAGATCCACCACCATACCTCACAGATCCACCACCATACTTCACAGATCCACCACCATACCTCACAGATCCACCACCATACTTCACAGATCCACCACCATACTTCACAGGTCCACCACCATACTTCACAGATCCACCACCATACTTCACAGGTCCACCACCATACTTCACAGATCCACCACCATACTTCACAGATCCACCACCATACTTCACAGGTCCACCATCATACTTCACAGATCCACCACCATACATCACAGATCCACCACCATACTTCACAGATCCACCACCATACTTCACAGATCCACCACCATACTTCACAGTAGGGATTATTTTATTTTCTGCATGATCATGGCTCTTTTTACACCAAACCAACATCTGGTGTTTGTTGCCAAAAAGCTCTATTTTAGTCTCATCAGACCATAGATCTTGGTTCAATTCAAAGTTCCAATGACATTTATCAAACTCCACATGCTTACATTTGTGGTTTGGTGACAGCAGTGGCTTTCTTCTGGCAACCCTTACAAATAAATTGTTGGCATGAAGGTGTCGTCTAATTGTAGTTTTGGAGAATTGGTGACCCCAAGATGTAACCAATTTCTGCAATTCTCCAACTGTGATCCTTGGATATTTCTTTGCCACTTGAAACATCCTTCTCACTGTGTGTGGAGGCAAAATACACTTGGGTCCTCTTCCAGGCAGGTTCGTCACAGCTCTAGTTGTTGAAAATGTCGTAATTATTGCCCTACTAGTGGAGATGTGTATTTTCAGCCGTGTAGCTATCTTTTTTTATAGCAATTGCCTGATTTGTGAAGGTCAATAACCTTTTGTCTCATTTCGTTTGTGTGTTGTCTGGCCTTTCCCATGTTGATGGATGAATAAGGGGGTTTAGCCTGTGTGTCACCTCATATTTATACCCCAGTGAAACAGGAGTTCATGGCTGGACCACTTAAGAGTTCCCAAAAATCTTAATCGGAATACACATCAATTCGATTGTTTTGTTCATCAGAATTTCTAGGGGTGCCAGAAATTGTGGCAAGCATGTTTCTGAAAAAAAAACATTATTTCTTGTTGCAATTTATTTTTTATTTTTTTACAATTTTAACTCAATTAAAGGTTAGATGCATATGATAGTTTGATTGTAAGGTCAAGCTGATAAACAACTGACATTTTTTCACAGCCTTTTTAGTTCATATTTACCAAGGGTACCAACAATTCAAGAGGGCACTGTATATTATACTATACTATGCTATACTATCCTGTATAACTGCAGATACAGTGTACTGACATACTGTAGACCTAGTACTGAATAGTCCTGTGCTATGTCATCTCTCTCTGCAGAGCGACCCAGCTTTGTGAAGCGTCCCGGCAGCCAGGTGGTGCTGGTGGACCAGAGCGTGGAGTTCAGGTGTGAGGCCCGGGGTGACCCAGTTCCCACCGTCCGCTGGAGGAAAGAGGACGGAGACCTGCCCAAGGGAAGGTACTGTACTGTATGACTAATTTTCTGGCCCCCTTTATTACACCACAATCCCTATATCGCTCTATTTCATCCCTCACTCCCTTTTGTCTGTCTGATGATCAGCATGTGTGCATTTACAGTAAGGTGTGTGTGTGTGTGTGTGTGTGTGTGTGTGTGTGTGTGTGTGTGTGTGTGTGTGTGTGTGTGTGTGTGTGTGTGTGTGTGTGTGGTGTGTGTGTGTGTGTGTGTGTGTGTGTGTGTGTGTGTGTGTGGTGTGTGTGTGTGTGTGTGTGTGTGTGTGGTGTGTGTGTGTGTGTGTGTGTGTGTGTGTGTGTTTGACCGACTACCTGAGTGTATTCCAGATATGAGATCCGTGAGGACCACACCCTGAAGATCCGTCGGCTGACCTCTGCAGACGTGGGGTCTTACACCTGCGTGGCAGAGAACATGGTGGGCAGGGCGGAGGCGTCGGCCACCCTCACCGTCCACGGTAAGACACACAACTATGCTACTTACTCTAGTAAAATACTTTGCATCACCATTTCCCAAACTTGGTCCTGGGGACGCCAAGGGGTGCACGTTTAGGTGTTTGCCTTTACACTACACAGCTGATTCAAATGATCAAAGCTTGATGATTAATTGTTTATTTGAATCAGCTGTGTAGTGCTAGGGCAAAAACCAAAACGTGGACTACTTGGGGTCCTGAGGACCGAGTTTGGCTAACTCTGCTGTACATGTTTACCAAGGAGAGGCCAATGCACCAGCTATCTTGAAAATCCTGTACATTGTTACGGTACTTAGCCCTGTTGTTGAGCCTCTATTGCTGAAAGGCATATTGATTGTTCCATATGTTTCAGTCTCTCTAGTTGTATTGGTTACGGTGAGTTTTAGCACCTTAGACGTAATTTAGCTCAACCGCACTGCTATTATAAACCCAATTCTGGAGCCTGAAAGGTTATTACTTTCACCTATTCTCTCTCACTTAGCTGATTGATTTCTAATAAAGGCCATCTGAAAATCCATAGATCCTCTTACACTTTACACATGGGAGCTCAATGATAATCAATTCCATTCACGGCGACCATAGGAGCGAGGACATTCCTTTAGAGGCAGCACTCTGGTCATGTTTAAGATATGCTGTATCAGTGGTAGGCCTGTGGGGAGCCTCAGTGTGTCTCTCTCCATTGGACATCCTACTAACACAGTGAGAATAGAAAGCAGCTGGTCACAGAGTGTGAACACTCAGAAAGGAGTCATTCAGTAGAACAAGGGGGGCTGGATCCCCCCAGCTCTAAACCCTCCTGGGAGCCACGCAGGGGGAACACTGGGGTCATTTAACAACAGGGTAATGGGAATATTGGGGAGCAGGGGGAGGAGGAGGAGAGGGGGAGGGGATAGAAGGTGGTTCAGTGCACAGGGGATGGGGGATGGGGTTAGGAGGGTGGGGAGGTGTATATTAAGGGGTTGAAGTGACGCAACACTGGAGCAGAACAAGATGGGAATTGAGGCTGGGTGAGGTAGATAGGGGGTGGAGGGGGGGTGTGTGTGTGTGGGGGGGGGGGGGGGGGGGTAAATGTTTGTATGGTGAGGTCAGATGTGTAAAATTGTATTCCCAGCAGTCCTTGAGTGCTATGAAGAGACTGGACATTTGAATTTGACCCTTCTATTCTGTATGACCTCATAAGCAGCATCTTATCGCAAATGCTATACATGTATTAGAGGAAGTATGCAGGATGAGGTGAGACCCTGTATTAGAGGAGGCATGCAGGATGAGGTGAGACCCTGTATTAGAGGAGGCATGCAGGATGAGGTGAGACCTGTATTAGAGGAAGTATGCAGGATGAGGTGAGACCCTGTATTAGAGGAAGCATGCAGGATGAGGTAAGACCCTGTATTAGAGGAGGCATGCAGGATGAGGTGAGACCCTGTATTAGAGGAAGTATGCAGGATGAGGTGAGACCCTGTATTAGAGGAAGTATGCAGGATGAGGTGAGACCCTGTATTAGAGGAGGCATGCAGGATGAGGTGAGACCCTGTATTAGAGGAAGCATGCAGGATGAGGTAAGACCCTGTATTAGAGGAGGCATGCAGGATGAGGTGAGACCCTGTATTAGAGGAAGTATGCAGGATGAGGTGAGACCCTGTATTAGAGGAGGCATGCAGGATGAGGCGAGACCCTGTATTAGAGGAAGCATGCAGGATGAGGTGAGACCCTGTATTAGAGGAAGTATGCAGGATGAGGTGAGACCCTGTATTAGAGGAAGCATGCAGGATGAGGTGAGACCCTGTATTAGAGGAGGCATGCAGGATGAGGTGAGACCCTGTATGCAGGATGAGGTGAGACCCTGTATTAGAGGAAGCATGCAGGATGAGGTAAGACCCTGTATTAGAGGAGGCATGCAGGATGAGGTGAGACCCTGTATTAGAGGAAGTATGCAGGATGAGGTGAGACCCTGTATTAGAGGAAGTATGCAGGATGAGGTGAGACCCTGTATTAGAGGAGGCATGCAGGATGAGGTGAGACCCTGTATTAGAGGAAGCATGCAGGATGAGGTAAGACCCTGTATTAGAGGAGGCATGCAGGATGAGGTGAGACCCTGTATTAGAGGAAGTATGCAGGATGAGGTGAGACCCTGTATTAGAGGAGGCATGCAGGATGAGGCGAGACCCTGTATTAGAGGAAGCATGCAGGATGAGGTGAGACCCTGTATTAGAGGAAGTATGCAGGATGAGGTGAGACCCTGTATTAGAGGAAGTATGCAGGATGAGGTGAGACCGTGTATTAGAGGAGGCATGCAGGATGAGGTGAGACCCTGTATTAGAGGAAGCATGCAGGATGAGGTGAGACCCTGTATTAGAGGAGGCATGCAGGATGAGGTGAGACCCTGTATTAGAGGAGGTATGCAGGATGAGGTGAGACCCTGTATTAGAGGAAGCATGCAGGATGAGGTAAGACCCTGTATTAGAGGAGGCATGCAGGATGAGGTGAGACCCTGTATTAGAGGAGGCATGCAGGATGAGGTGAGACCCTGTATTAGAGGAAGCATGCAGGATGAGGTAAGACCCTGTATTAGAGGAGGCATGCAGGATGAGGTGAGACCCTGTATTAGAGGAGGCATGCAGGATAAGGTAAGACCCTGTATTAGAGGAGGCATGCAGGATGAGGTAAGACCCTGTATTAGAGGAGGCATGCAGGATGAGGTGAGACCCTGTATTAGAGGAGGCATGCAGGATGAGGTGAGACCCTGTATTAGAGGAGGCATTCAGGATGAGGTAAGACCCTGTATTAGAGGAAGCATGCAGGATGAGGTGAGACCCTGTATTAGAGGAGGCATGCAGGATGAGGTGAGACCCTGTATTAGAGGAGGCATGCAGGATGAGGTAAGACCCTGTATTAGAGGAGGCATGCAGGATGAGGTGAGACCCTGTATTAGAGGAAGCATGCAGGATAAGGTGAGACCCTTTATTAGAGGAAGCATGCAGGATGAGGTAAGACCCTGTATTAGAGGAGGCATGCAGGATGAGGTAAGACCCTGTATTAGAGGAAGCATGCAGGATGAGGTGAGACCCTGTATTAGAGGAGGCATGCAGGATGAGGTGAGACCCTGTATTAGAGGAGGCATGCAGGATGAGGTGAGACCCTGTATTAGATGAAGCATGCAGGATGAGGTAAGACCCTGTATTAGAGGAAGCATGCAGGATGAGGTGAGACCCTGTATTAGAGGAAGCATGCAGGATGAGGTAAGACCCTGTATTAGAGGAAGCATGCAAGATGAGGTGAGACCCTGTATTAGAGGAGGCATGCAGGATGAGGTGAGACCCTGTATTAGAGGAAGCATGCAGGATGAGGTAAGACCCTGTATTAGAGGAGGCATGCAGGATGAGGTAAGACCCTGTATTAGAGGAGGCATGCAGGATGAGGTGAGACCCTGTATTAGAGGAGGCATGCAGGATGAGGTGAGACCCTGTATTAGAGGAAGTATGCAGGATGAGGTGAGACCCTGTATTAGAGGAAGCATGCAGGATGAGGTGAGACCCTGTATTAGAGGAAGCATGCAGGATGAGGTGAGACCCTGTATTAGAGGAGGCATGCAGGATGAGGTAAGACCCTGTATTAGAGGAGGCATGCAGGATGAGGTGAAACCCTGTATTAGAGGAAGCATGCAGGATGAGGTGAGACCCTGTATTAGAGGAGGCATGCAGGATGAGGTAAGACCCTGTATTAGAGGAGGCATGCAGGATGAGGTAAGGTATCTCACAAAAAATAACAAGTAATGAAATCAACATATGTGTGACTGTGGTTTGTTTGTGCCAATAGGATCAAAGTGTTAATGGTTGAAGATACGGTCCTCATTTTACCAAGCCCTTTCTGACCTCTCGATGACGCCCTCCATACAGCCAGTTCTTCCTTACCATATAATACCATCAGGAAAACTCTAGACTGTAGTTATATATATAAATAAAAAAACCTTAGCCGTAGCTCTCCATACCAAGCTTAATTTAGTGTGGAGAGTGAGTCACAGAGCCTCCGGCACTGATCTCTGATCTCCAGTCAGTCTGGCCAGGGACATGGTGAGGCCAGCTCGGATGGCAGAGAGACCAGGGAGGTCCTGGACACTGATGGAGGGAAGGAGGGAGGATGGCTAATTAAAGACAAGCAGGCTACTGTCCAAGCCAGGAAATGATATGCTCCTAATTGCAGGACATGGGCAAGCTTAAGGAATGAAAAGCTGGGTAATTGTAGGTCTGAATAGGGCAAAACAGGAGTAGATAGCAAATGAAAGAGAGAGAGAGAAAGAGAAGCAGAACAGTGGCAGATTTCATCATGTCGTATTTGTAACCGGCTTTATGCTTGTCAGGAGATCTAGCACATGAAATGACTGATCTGTCATACGTGTTATCGATTCTAGAATCATGTGTGTCCCATCAGATCACTGGGGACGACAAGATGGGGGGAAGAAACCCTAAGGGATAGATTAAGGCACAAGTAACATGTTTTTTAACAACAGTCAGGATAGGAAGGTTGCTGATGCGTTGCATAAGATTTCTTAGACAGTTGCCGCTGGTTTAATTTCAGTGGTAGTGAATGGTTGGCTCAGACGGTGTGTCACACTGGAGTAAATCAGATTGTCTGCTCCTATGTGGAATTAATGTAAATGTTCTGATAATTCAATGCTCTGCCAGTAACTCCCAGATGAGGGTACTGAAGGGCCATTTATACATGGCTTGGAACGAGAAGGAAAGTTCACAGCATCACAGTATTGCGAGCTGTAGCCTGAAACATGATTCAATATTTTTGTGATTACAGTCTGTTATGTGAACAGTATATTAATTTTAGTAGTTTTTGCTTGAATCGAAAGTGTTTAAATAATTTTTCACGACTCTTAAGTGAAATCTTAAAAGAGTTATGTGCTGGTTTGTTTGGCCCATTCATTCCAGAATGGACAGACATGTTTTTTTCTTCACACCTCTCATGGCCAGATCCTCAGTGAACAATGTCAGCATTGTGCCGTGGCGCCCAGAGCTATTCTTTCTTTCTCTCAGCTCTGCTCTCATTACTAACTTAATCAGTGAATTATTGTTTTACACTTGTGTTTGCCTGTCTGTAACACCTCCTCTGGACTTATAAACACGTCAAGTCAAATATTCCATTTATTGACGTAAGAAACACATAAATGGCCAGGCCATTGGCTTGGTTAGATTTACTGTTTCATTGTAAAACCATTCATCTACACCAGATGAGAATGTGTAGCTTTAGTCATTAGGTAAAGTATTTGTACTGAGATATCAGATATAGACATTATGGTTCTGTGGTGGTGTTTGTGTTTTGTTAACACCCATCGTGGATACTCACCATTAGAATGGGAATACTGTATTCTAGAATCACTGCTAAAACAATGCAGGGGACTAGTGTGCTTCTCTTCGCTGGTCATTTTGCCATTAGTTGTGATTTATTTGTGGAAAGGACTTGAATGGAATGGAAGCCCCAAGAGTGGCTTTACTAACAACCCATGGAAAGGGACTGGAATGGGAGAAGTGCTGCTTAAACTACCAGAGAGAGTTAGAAAGGGGAACCTACGTCATACACCCACTACAATGTGCACAGCAGAGCCTTCTCCTAATCAGCTGTTCTCATATTAATAAGTAAGCAGGGTGATGATATACTGTAGACCCAGAACAAGCTGTTAGACGCCAGACCACACAGTCAATACTCTCACTGTCTCTCTACCAGACCACACAGTCAATACTCTCACTGCCTCTCTACCAGACCACACAGTCAATACTATCACTGTCTCTCTCTACCAGACCACACAGTCAATACTCTCACTGTCTCTCTACCAGACCACACAGTCAATACTCTCAATGTCTCTCTACCAGACCACACAGTCAATACTCTCACTGTCTCTCTACCAGACCACACAGTCAATACTCTCACTGTCTCTCTCTACCAGACCACACAGTCAATACTCTCACTGTCTCTCTACCAGACCACACAGTCAATACTCTCACTGTCTCTCTACCAGACCACACAGTCAATACTCTCACTGCCTCTCTACTAGACCACACAGTCAATACTATCACTGTCTCTCTACCAGACCACACAGTCAATACTCTCACTGTCTCTCTCTACCAGACCACACAGTCAATACTCTCACTGTCTCTCTACCAGACCACACAGTCAATACTCTCACTGTCTCTCTACCAGACCACACAGTCAATACTCTCACTGTCTCTCTACCAGACCACACAGTCAATACTCTCACTGTCTCTCTACCAGACCACACAGTCAATACTCTCACTGTCTCTCTACCAGACCACACAGTCAATACTCTCACTGTCTCTCTACCAGACCACACAGTCAATACTCTCACTGTCTCTCTACCAGACCACACAGTCAATACTCTCACTGTCTCTCTCTACCAGACCACACAGTCAATACTCTCACTGTCTCTCTACCAGACCACACAGTCAATACTCTCACTGTCTCTCTCTACCAGACCACACAGTCAATACTCTCACTGTCTCTCTACCAGACCACACAGTCAATACTCTCACTGTCTCTCTACCAGACCACACAGTCAATACTATCACTGTCTCTCTACCAGACCACACAGTCAATACTCTCACTGTCTCTCTACCAGACCACACAGTCAATACTCTCACTGTCTCTCTACCAGACCACACAGTCAATACTCTCACTGTCTCTCTCTACCAGACCACACAGTCAATACTCTCACTGTCTCTCTACCAGACCACACAGTCAATACTCTCACTGTCTCTCTCTACTAGACCACACAGTCAATACTCTCACTGTCTCTCTCTACCAGACCACACAGTCAATACTCTCACTGTCTCTCTACCAGACCACACAGTCAATACTCTCACTGTCTCTCTACCAGACCACACAGTCAATACTCTCACTGTCTCTCTACCAGACCACACAGTCAATACTCTCACTGTCTCTCTACCAGACCACACAGTCAATACTCTCACTGTCTCTCTACCAGACCACACAGTCAATACTCTCACTGTCTCTCTCTACCAGACCACACAGTCAATACTCTCACTGTCTCTCTACCAGACCACACAGTCAATACTCTCACTGCCTCTCTACCAGACCACACAGTCAATACTCTCACTGTCTCTCTACCAGACCACACAGTCAATACTCTCACTGTCTCTCTACCAGACCACACAGTCAATACTATCACTGTCTCTCTACCAGACCACACAGTCAATACTATCACTGTCTCTCTACCAGACCACACAGTCAATACTCTCACTGTCTCTCTCTACCAGACCACACAGTCAATACTATCACTGTCTCTCTACCAGACCACACAGTCAATACTCTCACTGTCTCTCTACCAGACCACACAGTCAATACTCTCACTGTCTCTCTCTACTAGACCACACAGTCAATACTCTCACTGTCTCTCTACCAGACCACACAGTCAATACTCTCACTGTCTCTCTACCAGACCACACAGTCAATACTATCACTGTCTCTCTACCAGACCACACAGTCAATACTCTCACTGTCTCTCTCTACTAGACCACACAGTCAATACTCTCACTGTCTCTCTACCAGACCACACAGTCAATACTCTCACTGTCTCTCTACCAGACCACACAGTCAATACTCTCACTGTCTCTCTCTACTAGACCACACAGTCAATACTCTCACTGTCTCTCTACCAGACCACACAGTCAATACTCTCACTGTCTCTCTACCAGACCACACAGTCAATACTCCTACTGTCTCTCTACCAGATCACACAGTCAATACTCTCACTGTCTCTCTACCAGACCACACAGTCAATACTCTCACTGTCTCTCTACCAGACCACACAGTCAATACTCTCACTGTCTCTCTACCAGACCACACAGTCAATACTCTCACTGTCTCTCTACCAGACCACACAGTCAATACTCTCACTGTCTCTCTCTACCAGACCACACAGTCAATACTCTCACTGTCTCTCTCTACTAGACCACACAGTCAATACTCTCACTGTCTCTCTCTACCAGACCACACAGTCAATACTATCACTGTCTCTCTACCAGACCACACAGTCAATACTCTCACTGTCTCTCTCTACTAGACCACACAGTCAATACTCTCACTGTCTCTCTCTACCAGACCACACAGTCAATACTATCACTGTCTCTCTACCAGACCACACAGTCAATACTCTCACTGTCTCTCTACTAGACCACACAGTCAATACTCTCACTGTCTCTCTACCAGACCACACAGTCAATACTATCACTGTCTCTCTACCAGACCACACAGTCAATACTCTCACTGTCTCTCTACCAGACCACACAGTCAATACTCTCACTGTCTCTCTACCAGACCACACAGTCAATACTCTCACTGTCTCTCTCTACCAGACCACACAGTCAATACTCTCACTGTCTCTCTACCAGACCACACAGTCAATACTCTCACTGTCTCTCTACCAGACCAC